>NC_088229.1:68912148-68972148 GCF_036934945.1 Oncorhynchus masou masou
TTAATCTACTTGTACTGTATTGCTATCTGTCTCATGTTGTACAGATCATCAGCATGAATATTTAATTATATTGAATTGTCAAATGTACTAAACTCATTAAAAAAAACAACATTTTGCCTCTCTTTCAGATCTAGCAAGCACACCGTTGCCTCGGACCTCTTCTCCCTGTGCTGACCATCGATGGACAGTGCCCGTTAGACTGCCGTTGATAGGTTCCTGGTCAAGCACCTCAGGGAGAAAGACATCCTGAAGCCCCTCAGGGAGAAAGACATCCTGAAGCCCCTCAGGGAGAAAGACATCTTGAAGCCCCTCAGGGAGAAAGACATCCTGAAGCACCTCAGGGAGAAAGACATCCTGAAGCACCTCAGGGAGAAAGACATCATGAAGCACCTCAGGGAGAAAGACATCCTGAAGCACCTCAGGGAGAAAGACATCCTGAAGCACCTCAGGGAGAAAGACATCATGAAGAACCTCAGGGAGAAAGACATCCTGAAGCCCCTCAGGGAGAAAGACATCCTGAAGCACCTCAGGGAGAAAGACATCCTGAAGCCCCTCAGGGAGAAAGACATCCTGAAGCACCTCAGGGAGAAAGACATCATGAAGCACCTCAGGGAGAAAGACATCATGAAGAACCTCAGGGAGAAAGACATCCTGAAGCCCCTCAGGGAGAAAGACATCCTGAAGCACCTCAGGGAGAAAGACATCCTGAAGCCCCTCAGGGAGAAAGACATCCTGAAGCACCTCAGGGAGAAAGACATCCTGAAGCCCCTCAGGGAGAAAGACATCCTGAAGCCCCTCAGGGAGAAAGACATCCTGAAGCCCTCAGGGAGAAAGACATCCTGAAGCACCTCAGGGAGAAAGACATCCTGAAGCCCCTCAGGGAGAAAGACATCCTGAAGCCCCTCAGGGAGAAAGACATCCTGAAGCCCCTCAGGGAGAAAGACATCCTGAAGCCCCTCAGGGAGAAAGACATCCTGAAGCCCCTCAGGGAGAAAGACATCCTGAAGCCCCTCAGGGAGAAAGACATCCTGAAGCCCCTCAGGGAGAAAGACATCCTGAAGCCCCTCAGGGAGAAAGACATCCTGAAGCACCTCAGGGAGAAAGACATCCTGAAGCACCTCAGGGAGAAAGACATCCTGAAGCCCCTCAGGGAGAAAGACATCCTGAGTAAAAGTGAAAGTCACCCGGTAAAATCCTTCTTGAGTAAAAGTCTAAAAGTATTTGGTTATAGATATACTAAACCCTCCTGTTGTGTTTGTTTCATGTTCATTCATTCTGTGTTCCCGGCCCAAAATGACCGCCCCATTAGAGCTGATTATAAATCCATAATAATACATATATTATCACCTAATGTTGTGTTGGATCTTTTTATCACCTTCACTTATTGTGAACATTACAAGTTTTGAACTTCTATTTGCTAGTCATGGCCTGTACAACTTGTTTTTGAGTATACCAGAGCTGCGAGAAAAGCATCTTCAAAGGCAGTTTCCTGGCCTCTGTCCTCCTCACTAGCGTCATGATCAAAGATATGATTAAGAGCCTCACATACCATATATAATTTGGTCATTGCGCTGCCACCGAATGAATTGTGAGCAAGGCCTCTAAAAAGGTGCTCAAACACATGCATGTGGGAGTCTGGGAGATGAAGTGTGTCCATCTGATGAATGACTGATGCCTGAACTCAATTTTATACACTAATTGCAGTCGCGCACATTAATTTCTAGTGACCGGTCATTTTTGACCAGGAACACCACAGGTGTTCAAAAGTTAAATAAAACACCTAAAATGTAATGAAAATCCTCAACATGTATTTTGTGTGTTCAGATGCACTGTGGACAAAGTCATGGAACCTTCTGACAATCAGATTAAATCAACTACATTTTTCACAGAGAGAACTTGTAAATCGGTCCAATTGGACCGGAACACAACGGGAGGATTAAGTATCAAAAGTACAAGTATAAATCATTTGAAATTCCTTAAATTACTCAAACCAGACGACATCATTTTCTTGTTTTTAATTTATTTACGGATAGCCAGGGGCACGCTCCAACACTCCGACATCATTTGCAAACAATGCATGTGTTTATTGAGTCTGCCAGATAAGAGGCATACGGGATGACCAGGGATGTTAGTAGTAGGTCAGGTCTTGACTAGGGGGTTATCTAGTATACCTATATCTATGTTGTGTTCTAGTTTCTTTTTCTATGTTAAGAAAGCCCCAAAAAAAGCCACAAATACTTTTTGGGGTGTGCACAAGAGGTGGTCGGAGCCGAGGAGTGAACCAGAGCCAGTCTGGGAGAAGAGGGAGAAACTGGAGGAGAGTGAACGGAGAGAGTCAGAGACCGTCAGTGAATGAGAAAGAACGGAGAGAGTTGTTGAGCTGGTGGAAGATGCACAATGTTTGCCCTGAGGAGCGTGTTATCAGTTTAATGCCACCTGAGTCAGCTCTCTGTACTCGCCCTGAGGAGCGTGTTATCAGTTTAATGCCACCTGAGTCAGCTCTCTGTACTCGCCCTGAGGAGCGTGCTATCAGTCTGGTAAAATCCGTGCCAGCTCCACGCACCAGGTCTCCAGTACGCCTTCCCAGCTCTCCAAACTCACCTTGAGGAGCGTGTCATTTGTCCGGTACCATTTGTGCCGGCTCTACGCACCAGTGCGCATCCATAGCCCAGTACGTCCTGTGCCAGCTCCACGCACGAGGTACTCAAGTACGCCTTCCCAGTCCGGTTTATCCTGTGCCTGCTCCCCGCACTCGCTTCCGGCGACGGTTTCCAGTCCAGAGATTCCGGCAATGGTCCACAGTCCGGAACCTCCTACGACGGTTCACGGTAGGGAACCTCCAGCGACGGTGTAGCTTCTACACACGTCGTCCAGTCCCGCTCCATGGCTGGAGCCTTCCTCTGCGCTGTCCCAGTCCAGGCACGGTGTTCAGACCTGTTCCATGGTCAGAGCCTTATTCTGCGCTGGTGCTCAGTCCAGATACGGCGTCCAGTCTCGCTCCACGGCAGGAGCCTTCCTCTACACCGATGTCTAGGCCAGGGCTGGTGTACAGTCTCGCTCCATGGCAGCAGCCTTCCTCTACACCGATGTCTAGGCCAGGGCTGGTGTCCAGTCTCGCTCCATGGCAGGAGCCTTCCTCTACACCGATGTCTAGGCCAGGGCTGGTGTCCAGTCTCGCTCCATGGCCGGAGCCTTCCTCTACACCGATGTCTAGGCCAGGGCTGGTGTCCAGTCTCGCTCCATGGCAGGAGCCTTCCTCTACACCGATGTCTAGGCCAGGGCTGGTGTCCAGTCTCGCTCCATGGCCGGAGCCTTCCTCTACACCGATGTCTAGGCCAGGGCTGGTGTCCAGTCTCGCTCCATGGCAGGAGCCTTCCTCTACACCGATGTCTAGGCCAGGGCTGGTGTCCAGTCTCGCTCCATGGCAGGAGCCTTCCTTGACACTGATGTCTAGGCCAGGCACAGTGTTCAGCCCGAGTCCAAGGCTGGATCCGCGGGATGAGCGGGTTCTTCGTCCCGCACCAGAGCCGCCACCGACACTAATCACCCCCCCTACCCTCCCCATTTGGTTTCAGGTTTTGCGGCCGTAGTCCGCACCTTTGGGAGGGAAGGGGGGGGGGGACTGTCACGCCCTGACCATAGAGAACCATTGTTTCTCTATGGTGTAGTAGGTCAGGGCGTGACTAAGGGGTGATCTAGTATATCTATGCCTATGTTGTGTTCTAGTTTATTCTTCCCAATTCGAGGCAGCTGGTAATCGTTGTCTCTAATTGGGGATCATATTTAAGTAGTTATTTCCCCACCTGTGTTTGTGGGATCTTGTTTATTTGTAGTTGCCTGTGAGCACTCCATTGTCTTCACGTTTCAGCCATTCTTTATTGTTTTTGTGCGTTTCAGTTAATGAACATGTGGAAACCATATCATTCTGCACCTTGGTCCGATAATTCTTATGACGAACGTGACAATAAGTATGTTAATTAGGCAATTTTCCTGTCCTGCTAAGCATTCAAAATGTAACAAGTACTTTTGCATGTCAGGGAAAATGTATGAAGAAAAAAGTACATAATTTTCTTTAGGAATGTAGTGAAGTAAAAGTAGTAAAAAATATTAATAGTCAAGTAAAGTATAGACACACAAACAAAATACTTAATATGTAGTACTTTCCAGTATTTTTACTTAAGTATTTTACACCACTGCCTATTTCTCAGTAAAACAACATTAGATCCAGTCTATGATATTAGCCAGAAGGCACTGATTCTTGCTAGCTAACTAGTCAAGTCTATGGAAGAGGCTAGCTAGCTAGCATCAGGGTTGTAGTGGTTATACTATGTTGAAACAGTCATTTTGAAATGTTCTTCAAATTTTCCAAATTTCCCATTCGTTCTATTTCTATGTGTGCTGCTGCTGCAGTAAGGGGCTGTTGGACATAGTTGAAAGGCCCCTCACAAAGCACACCACATGTTACTCTCAAATAGTTCCCCTTCTAGACCCACCATGTGTTACACTCAAATAGTCCCTCCCCTCACAAAACCCACAACGTGTTACACTCAAATAGTCCATCCCCTCACAAAACCCACAACGTGTTACACTCAAATATTCCCCTTACAAAACACACAATGTGTTACACTTAATAAGCTCCCCAGTGCTTTCTCTCCATGAGGTAGATTATGAAATAGCAGTGAAGGATATACCATAATAGAGATAGGAACTTTTCTTTATATATATAATCAAAGGTCTTCATAAGTTTTCTTTGTCTCAACTAGACACACAAGCACACATGAGGACACGCACACACACACATACACACACACACACTAACACTCAGTTCTATCTGTATTCGGTCTCAGGAGTTATGTGCAGATACGCTGCTTTTTAATATCATTTTTGATGAGTGCACTTCAAAACCATCCCCCTGAAATGAGCCGTCTGGGGAACTTGTTTAACAGCGCACAATACAATAAAGACAGGAAATGATCAGTACATTTAAGCAGCCAGGCAGATGGAGCTTTTTGTGTGTGTGGGGGGTTAGTATCTTTTTTTATGAACAGTCATTTTGATTTGAGTTGGAGTTATGGAGTGTTAAGAATTGCATGAGTTGGGACTAGAGAGGTTGGGCTTTTATCTCTCCTCCTCTCACACGCCTCCATCCGTCCTATCCCTCTCTCCTCCTCTGTCAGCTCTCCCTCCGTCCTTCCTTTCTTCTTTCCTTCTCTCGCAACAACAAGTCCACAAATTAATTGCTGTAATGATGGTCCAGCTGAGCGATTGAGAGAGTTTGACAAATGTAATCATGCGGGAAATGTGATATGCTTAACCATTTCTTTCCCCATGAAAAAAGTGTTTTTATTTGACTGTTTTTGTCTCTCGAACAAACTCACCCAGGCGTGAAAAAGAACGCTAGAAATCTGGGTAGGGAAAGAAGAGAAAGGAGAGGTATTTGAGGAGAGATCGAGAGTACAGTTCGTCTGAATATAACATTGTCCTGATATAAATCTAAGAATCAATTCTGATTTTCTCCTCTGGTTTATTGTAGAGCAACTGATTGTTCAACACTTTAATAAGGAAGTTGTGGCAAAACAGTTCATGAGTTCAGAGTAGACCATGAAGGTCCAGTAAATGGGAAACTGTATGCAAATTGATAGAAAGAGAGAGAGAGAGAGAGAGAGTGGAAGAGAGAGACAGAGTGAAAGGTTAGGAAGATATGTGTGTGTGTGTGTGTGTGTGTGTGTGTGTGTGTGTGTGTGTGTGTGTGTGTGTGTGTGTGTGTGTGTGTGTGTGTGTGTGTGTGTGTGTGTGTGTGTGTGTGTGTGTGTGTGTGCGTGTGAATGTATATGTGTGTCTGAGTGTGTGAATGTATATGTGTGTCTGAGTGTGTGAATGTATGTGTGTGTGTGTGTGTGTATATATGTGTGTCTGAGTGTGTGTGTGTGTGTGTGTGTGTGTGTGTGTGTGCGTGTGTGTGTGTACGTGTCTGAGTGTATGTGTGTGTGTGTGTGTGTGTGTGTGTGTGTGTGTGTGTGTGTGTGTCAGTTGAGTATCAACCCTCAGATGATTTGATGTTGTCAGAAAGGTATCCTCTTTGCCACCTGACCCATCCTCTTCCTCTATCTCTCCTCCGTTCTTCCCTCTCTCCTCCCCAAGGTAAACACGATATGCTAACCTCTGACCCCTACCCTGTAACACACTAACCACATGACAGGCCCAGGGATGCATCCATAACACTGACCCCACTGACAAGCCCAGGGACACACCCATAACCCGAACCCCATGGTCCCCACAGTGACTGTACATACATACCCCAACCAGAAGCCATGGATTACAGGCAACATTCGAGTTAAAGGGTAGATCTGCCGCTTTCAAGGTGTGGGACTCTAACCCAGAAGCTTACAAGAAATCCTGCTATGCCCTGCGACGAACCATCAAACAGGCAAAGTGTCAGTACAAGGCTAAGTTTGAATCATACTACATTGGCTCCGACGCTCGTCTTATGTGGCAGGGCTTGCAAACTATTACAGAAGACAGAGGGAAGCACAGCCGTGAGCTCCCCAGTGACACGAGCCTACCAGACGAGCTAAATCACTTCTATGCTCGCTTCGAGGCAAGCAACACTGAGGCATGCATGAGAACATCAGCAGTTCCGGACGACTGTGTGATCACGCTCTCCGTAGCCGACGTGAGTAAGACCTTTAAACAGGTCAACATACACAAGGCTGCGGGGCCAGACGGATTACCAGGACGTGTGCTCCAAGCATGTGTGGACCAACTGGCAGGTGTCTTCACTGACATTTTCAACATGTCCCTGATTGAGTCTGTAATACCAACATTTTTCAAGCAGACCACCATAGTCCCTGTGCCCAATAACACAAGGCAACCTGCCTAAATGACTACAGATCCATAGCACTCACGTCATTAGCCATGAAGTGCTTTGAAAAGTTGGTAATGGCTCACGTCAACACCATTATCCCAGAAACCCTACACCCACTCCAATTTGCATACTGCCCAAACAGATACAGAGATGATGCAATCTCTATTGCACTCCACACTGCCCTTTCCCACCTGGACAAAAGGAACACTTATGTGAGAATGCTATTGATTGACTACAGCTCAGTGTTCAACACCATAGTAACCTCAAAGCTCATTACTAAACTAAGGATCCTGGGACTAAAAAACCTCCCTCATGTTGGTATTACACCTGGGCCGCCCCCAGGTGGTGTGGGTAGGTAGCAACACATCTGGCATGCTGATCCTCAACACTGGCGCTCCTCAGGGGTGCGTGCTCAGTCCCCTCCTGTACTCCCTGTTCACCCATGACTGCATGTCCAGGCACGACTCCAACACCATCATTAAGTTTGCAGAACACACAACAGTGGTAGGCCTGATCTCCAACAACGACGAGACAGCCTATAGGGAGGAGTTCAGAGACCTGGCTCGGGTGGTGCCAGAATAACAACCTATCCCTTAACGTAACCAAGACTAAGGAGAAAATTGTGGACTACAGGAAAAGGAGGACTGAGCACGCCCCCATTCTCATCGACGGAGTGGAGCAGGTCGAGAGCTTCAAGTTCCTTGGTGGCTCTTGGAGAAAGTAGTGCACTACGTAGGCAGTAGGGTGTCATACAGTGGAGGCTGCTGAGGGGAGGACAGCTCATCATAATAATGGTTGGAACGGAGGAGAATGAAATGGCGTCAAACACATGGAAACCATGTTTGTATTTGATACCATTCTTCTCGTTCCTTTCCGGCCGTTACCACGAGCCCTCCCTACCCAATGAAGGTCCCACTAGCCTCCTGTGGTATCCCATGAGATAGACTCTCTGCCTTGATATACTGTACCCATAATAAACAGGATATATACATAATAAAATGCCTGCGGTCCAGTCTGTTAACATAATGAGTCGTTAGTTAGACTGAGACAGAGATGTCTGGGAAATACTGTAAGCACACTTATAAATCACACAGTCTTCTGAATGATTCAAATCAAAATCAAAATCAAATCAAATCAAATTTAATTATATAGCCCTTCGTACATCAGCTGATATCTCAAAGTGCTGTAAAGAAACCCAGCCTAAAACCCCAAACAGCAAGCAATTCAGGTGTAGAGGCATGGTGGCTAGGAAAAACTCCCTTGAAAGGCCAAAACCTAGGAAGAAACCTAGAGAGGAACCAGGCTATGTGGGGTGGCCAGTCCTCTTCTGGCTGTGCCGGGTAGAGATTATAACAGAACATGGCCAAGATGGTCAAATGTTCATAAATGACCAGCATGGTCAAATAATAATAAGGCAGAACAGTTGAAACTGGAGCAGCAGCACGGCCAGGTGGACTGGGGACAGCAAGGAGTCATCATGTCAGGTAGTCCTGGGGCATGGTCCTAGGGCTCAGGTCCTCCGAGAGAGAAAAAGAAAGAGAGAAGGAGAGAATTAGAGAATGCACACTTAGATTCACACAGGACACCGAATAGGACAGGAGAAGTACTATAGTATAACAAACTGACCCTAGCCCCCCGACACAAAAACTACAGCAGCATAAATACTGAAGGCTGAGACAGGAGGGGTCAGGAGACACTGTGGCCCCATCCGAGGACACCCCCAGACAGGGCCAAACAGGAAGGATCAGGAGACACTGTGGCCCCATCCGAGGACACCCCCAGACAGGGCCAAACAGGAAGGATATAACCCCACCCACTTTACCAAAGCACAGCCCCAACACCACTAGAGTGATATCTTCAACCACCAACTTACCATCCTGAGACACAGCTGAGTATAGCCCACAAAGATCTCCGCCACGGCACAACCCAAGGGGGGGGGCGCCAACCCAGACAGGATGACCACATCAGTGAATCAACCCACTCAGGTGACGCACCCCCTCCAGGGACGGCATGCGAGAGCCCCAGTAAGCCAGTGACTCAGCCCCTGTAATAGGGTTAGAGGCAGATAATCCCAGTGGAAAGAGGGGAACCGGCCAGGCAGAGACAGCAAGGGCGGTTCGTTGCTCCAGAGCCTTTCCGTTCACCTTCCCACTCCTGGGCCAGACTACACTCAATCATATGACCCACTGAAGAGATGAGTCTTCAATAAAGACTTAAAGGTTGAGACCGAGTCGGCATCTCTCACATGGGTAGGCAGACCATTCCATAAAAATGGAGCTCTATAGGAGAAAGCCCTGCCTCCAGCTGTGTGCTTAGAAATTCTAGGGACAATTAGGAGGCCTGCGTCTTGTGACCGTAGCGTACGTGTAGGTATGTACGGCAGGACCAAATCAGAGAGATAGGTAGGAGCAAGCCCATATAATGCTTTGTAGGTTAGCAGTAAAACCTTGAAATCAGCCCTTGCTTTGACAGGAAGCCAGTGTAGAGAGGCTAGCACTGGAGTAATATGATCAAATTTTTTGGTTCTAGTCAGGATTCTAGCAGACGTATTTAGCACTAACTGAAGTTTATTTAGTGCTTTATCCGGGTAGCCGGAAAGTAGAGCATTGCAGTAGTCTAACCAATACTTTCTAAGCCTGAGAAGATCTGGAGAGAGGGATGGAGAGAGGGAGATTGGAAGATAGGGAGAGATGGGGAGAGTGGGAGATGGAGGGATGGAGATGGAGAAAGGGGGAGAGGGGGAGAGCGGGAGGGAGGAATGGATGGAGAGAGGTAGAGAGGGACAGAGGGAGGGGGAAATGGAGAGAGAGAGAGGGAAAGAGGGAGAGATGGTGGGATGGAGATGGAGAGAGGGGGAGATGGAGAGAGGGAGCGATGAGAGAGGGAGGGATGGAGTTGGGAGGGATATAGAAATGTGTCTCCATTAGAAACCAAGTTACTGAGAGGGATAGAGAGAAGGAGAGAGACAGAGACGGAGAGAGAGAGAGAGGAATGTAGAGAAAAGGCAAGTCAGAGAGATGGAGAGCTGGGCAGTGGACAGGATTCTGGGTGCTTTGGCATTGACTTTGGGATTTGCAATATGGTGTTGTTGGTTTGAAGCGTTTACTACCCTTTCCTCCCCCAATAAGCCCATTCGCTCCTTAACACCAGACAATTGGAATATAAACAACCATATAGTCTCTTGTTACCCTACCGTCTCCCGTGGGTTTAGCTCATATAGTTATAATGAGAGGGGTGTGTCGTTGTCAATGTCAGTCAGCCTTGTTGAGATCAAATTTAGCCTTGACCTCTTGACCTATGGGTGTGGCTGTTGGGACCCACCTGAGCACAGTAAATAGCCCCCCCCCCCGTTATTTTTTCCATCCTTCTGGTATGCTAGCTCATGGTTGTTATGGTGATGGGTTTTTATTAAATCAGAATCTTCTCTCCTTTTCCAGGTTCTATTTCTCTCTCCTCTCTCTCTCTCCACCGTTCACACCCTATTTCACTCTCCTCTCCTTTTCTCCATCCATCCACACAGTTTTGGGGTCTGTCCCCGTGGCTCAGGGCTAGCTCGGGGAAGTGGGTGTAGCGGTTTCACGCTCTGCTCGCTGTGTAAAGCTGTCAAGGAGATGCAGGCTGCCTCGCCTCGGCCCACACGCCACAGTCGAAGAGAGGACACAGGGAACCCTGAGAGAGAGGCTAAGAAAGCGAGAAAGAGAGAAACCAGAAACTGAGTGGGAACCTAGCCATAATCCCCTGCCCTCCATGGACTCATCAGAACCTAGCCATAATCCCCTGCTCCATGGACTCATCAGAACCTAGCCATAATCCCCTGCCCTCCATGGACTCATCAGAACCTAGCCATAATCCCATGCCCTCCATGGACTCATCAGAACCTAGCCATAATCCCCTGCCCTCCATGGATTTATCAGAACCTAGCCATAATCCCCTGCTCGATGGACTCATCAGAACCTAGCCATAATCCCCTGTCCTCCATGGACTCATCAGAACCTAGCCATAATCCCCTGCCCTCCATGGACTCATCAGAACCTAGCCATAATCCCCTGCCCTCCATGGACTCATCAGAACCTAGCCATAATCCACTGCTCCATGGACTCATCAGAAACTAGCCATAATCCCCTGCCCTCCATGGACTCATCAGAAACTAGCCATAATCCCCTGCCCTCCATGGACTCATTAGAACCGAGCTAATACTCCTAAACCCTCCTGGCCTTCTACTTTGTAGTCACACTAGCATGGGATCTGCCTGTGGTCTGAGAAACAACACAAATATCAACAGGAAAACAAGTTAAGAGGATTTTAAGTGGTTGCTTGTATTTTCTTCCAATATCCAGCGAAGTTCCTCTTCACAAAACAAATTAATAAAATGCAGATGAGGTTCCAGGGAACTTAAAAGAGTTTCGAGGGAAAACATTCCACAGACGGTAGTGTAACCAGAAGTGGAAGAAGACCCGGCAGAAGAGAAAGAGAGAGAGAAGGTGCTAATGTTACCTATAGAGGTACTGTATTGAGACGTTGACACGGGGAGACAAAGCTCTGCTAGCTGACTCACTGAGCTGACAGCCTCTGACAAATCAGAGAGAGAGATGGAGGGATGGATGAGAGAGAGACAGGTGGAGAGAGAGAGAGAGACTCTTCATGCAGAATTCTGAAAAAATATCCTCAGTTTACAGTGTTAAACACCCAATAATGCATGCAGAGCAGAATTAGGCCGATACTAGCAATTTACAAAATCCAGAAAAGAGCTGTTCAATTCTACAACCTCCTAAAAGGAAGTGATTCCAAAACTGTCCTTAACAACCGCATCACCTACAGAGAAATTAACCTGGAGAAGAGTCCCTTAAGCAAGCTGTGTTAGGTACCTGGCTGTGAGGGAGTCAGGCGCAGGAGAGCAGAAGGTGGGGAGATAAAGGAGCCTTTTATTTCGGCGAACAAAACACACGGCACTAAGAACACTAAACACAATATGGGTAACCATAACTTAACCCAGCGCAAACCAGTCTAGCGTGCACATACACGAAACAACAAGCAATTCCACACACAGACATGTGGGGGGAACAGAGGGTTATATACATGTCTAATACTGAGGGAATTGAAACCAGGTGAGCAGGAAAACAAGACAAGACAAATGGAAAAATGAAAGGTGGATCGGCAATGGCTAGAAAACCGGTGACGTCGACTCCCGAACAAGGAGAGTAACTGACTTCGGCGGAAGTCATGACAAGCCGGTCCTGGGGGTCCGTTCACAAACAAAAGCAGACCCCACAGAGCCCCAGAACAGCAAGACAATGAGACTCATCCAAATCATGAGAAAACCAAAAGATAATTACTTGACACATTGGAAAGAATTAACTAAAAACTGAGCAATCTAGAATGCTATTTGGCCCTAAACTGACCACTGTGACTGACCCAAACTTTGAAAGCTTTGTATGTACACTTTGTACTGTACGTTTGTTTACTCCATGTGTAACTCTGTGTTGTTTTTGTCGCACTGCTTTGTTTTATCTTGGCCAGGTTGCAGTTGTAAATGAGAACTTGTTCTCAACTGGCCGACCTGGTTAAATAAAAGTGAAATAAAACATTTAAAAAAGGAAACTTTGACTAAATACAGACTCAGTGAGCACAGCCTTGCTATTGAGAAGACAGGCTATATGCACACCGCCCACAAAATGAGGTGTAAATTGAGCTGCACTTCCTCATCTCCTGCCAAATGTATGACCATATTAGAGACACATATTTCCCTCAGATTACACAGATCCAATTTTGATTAACTCCCATATCTATTTGGTGAAATACCACAGTGTGCCATCACAGCAATATTTGTCATCTGTTGCCAAAAGAAAAGGTCAACCAATGAAGAACAAACAAACACCTTTCTAAATACAAACCATATTTATGTGCATGTATTTACCTTTTTGTACTTGAACTATTTGCACCTTGTTACAACAATGTTTATAGCCATAATATGACATTTGAAATGTCTCTATTCCTTTGGAACTTTTGAGAGTGTAATTTTTACTGTTCATCCCCCTCTTCAAAGGGGGAGACACTCTAGACCCAAACTGCTACAGACCTATATCTATCCTACCCTGCATCTCTAAGGTCTTCGAAAGCCGAGTTAACAAACAGATTACTGACCATTTTGAATCACATCATACCTTCTCCGCTATGCAATCCGGTTTCCGAGCTGGTCATGGGTGCACCTCATCCACACTCTTAACGATATCATAACCGCCATCGATAAGAGACATTAATGTGCAGCTGTATTCATCGACTCTGTCAATCACCACATTCTTATTGGCAGACTCAACAGCCTTGGTTTCTCAAATGACTGCCTCGCCTGGTTCACCAACTACTTCTCTGATAGAGCTCAGTGTGTCAAATCGGAGGGCCTGTTGTCCGGACCTCTGGCAGTCTCTATTGGGGTGCCACAGGGTTCAATTCTCGGGCCGACTCTCTTCTCTGTATACATCAATGATGTCGCTCTTGCTGCTGTGTGCGAGTGTGTGCATGAATACTTTATGACTGTGATATTGCTCGTATGTTTGCGTGCGTTGAAGTTGTGTGTTTGTGTTTGTGTGTCAAATCGAATCAAATCACATTTTATTGGTCACGTACGAATGGTTATCAGATGTTATTGCGGGTGAGGCGAAATGCTTGTGCTTCTAGTTCCGACAGTGCAGTAATATCTAACAAGTAATATCTAACAATTCCCCAACAACTACCTAATACACACAAATCTAAGTAAAGGAATAGAGTAAGAATATATAAATATGCGAGATATGTAAACATTATTAAAGTGACATTATTATTATTATGTGACTAGTGTTCCATTTAATAAAGTGGCCAATGATATCAAGTCCATGTATGTAAGCAGCAGCCTCTCTGTGCTAGTGATGGTGTGTGTGTGTGTGTGTGTGTGTGTGAGATTTTTCATTACGTAATTTCTGCAGTTCCTACATACCAAAACAGATGAAACAGCAGCTGTTTTAGAATACATTAGTAGAGAGAGAGACAGAGAAAAAGAAGAGAGGAGAGAGAAGAGAGAATAGAGAAGAAAAGAAAAGAGGAGAGAAAGAGGAGAGAATAAGAGAGAGAGAAGAAGAGAAGAAAGAATAAGAGAGTGAGAAGAAGAGAGAGGAGAGAGGGAGAAGAAGAGAAGAGAGAGAGAAGAAGAGAAGAGAGAATAAGAGAGAGATAGAAGAGAGAAGAGAGAGAGAGAAGAAGAGAGAGAGAAGAGAATAAGAGAGGAGAGAGGGAGAAGAAGAGGAGAGAGAGAAGAAGAGAAGAGAGAATAAGAGAGAGATAGAAGAGAGAAGAGAGAGAGAGAGTAGAAGAGAGAGAGAAGAGAATAAGAGAGTGAGAAGAAGAGAGAGAATAGAGAGGAAAAGAACAGAGAGAGAAGAGACAGAGTGAAACAGATAATGAGACGGATCAAGAGATAAAGAGGTAAATAGATAAAGAACATGAGGATTTGTGTTAAACAGAAAGCTACACAGTGATTTACTAAATGATTGCTCCCCTGGGGGAATATTGTGTGTGTGGAGGCCTGTATATGTGTGAGAGTGTGTGTGAGAGTGTGTATGTGTGTGTGTATGTGTGTGTGTATGTGTGAGAGTGTGTATGTGTGTGTATGTGTGACAGTGTGTATGTGTGAGAGTGTGTATGTGTGTGTGTGCATGCGAGCAAATATGTGTGTGTGTGTGAAGTGTATGTGAGTATGTGTGTGTATGTGTATGTGTATGTGTGTGTGTGTGTGTGTGTGTGTGTGTGTGTGTGTGTGTGTGTGTGTGTGAGACACTTCATCTACCCTGTACCATTAAGACCACAGCCAATCACATACACAGTTTGGTAGACACTTCACCTAACCTGTACCATTAAGACCACAGCCAATCACATACACAGTTTGGTAGACACTTCACCTAACCTGTACCATTAAGAACACAGCCAATCACGTACACAGTTTGGTAGACACTTCACCTAACCTGTACCATTAAGACCACAGCCAATCACATACACAGTTTGGTAGACACTTCACCTAACCTGTACCATTAAGAACACAGCCAATCACGTACACAGTTTGGTAGACACTTCACCTAACCTGTACCATTAAGAACACAGCCAATCACGTACACAGTTTGGTAGACACTTCATCTGCTCTGTTCCATTAAAAGGAAAATAATAAGTATTCAACCCATTTGTTATGACAGGCCTAAATTAGCTCAGGAGTAAAAATGTACTTAGCTGGTCACATAATACGTTTAATGGATTCCCTCTGTGTGCAATAAGAGTGTTTAACATGATTTTTTAATGACTATCTCATCTCTCTACCCCAGACATACAATTATCTGTGAAGTCCTTCAGACAAACAGTGAATTTCAAATACAAATTCAACCACAAAGACCAGGGAGGTTTCCCAATGCCTCAATGCCTCGCAAAGAAGGGAACCTATTGGTTGATGGGTAAAAAAACAACAAAAAAACAGACATTGAACATACCTTTGAGCATGGTGATCAACAACATTATAGGTATTCCACAATACTAACCTAATAACAAAAGCCTGTTCAGAATAAAAAAAGATTACAAAACATGCATCCTGTTTGTAACAAGGCACTAAAGTAATACTGCAAATAATGAGGCAAAGCAATTCCCTTTTTGTCCTCTTTGTCCTTTCCAATGTCTTTATTTGGGGAATAATCCAATTCGACATATTACTGAGTTTTCGAGCTGCTTCATGCTATGGGTCACCGACGTCTTGCTCCCGGACAAGCTAAACACCTTCTTCGCCAGCTTTGAGGATAACACTGTGCCACCGACGTGGCCCGCTCCCAAGGACTGTGGGCTCTCGTTCTCCATGGCCGACGCGAGGAAGACATTGAAGCATTTAAACGTGTTAACCCTCGCAAGGCTGCTGGCCCAGACGGCATCCCTATCCTCTTACTCAGAGCATGCTCAGACCAGCTGGCTAGTGTGTTTACGGACACATTTAATCTCTCCCTATCCCAGTCTGTTGTCACCACATGTTTCAAGATGTCCTCCATTGTTCCTGGACCCAAGAAAGCAAAGGTAACTGAACTAAATGACTATCGCACTGTAGCACTCACTTCTGTCATCATGAAGTGTTTTGAGAGGCTAGTTAATGATCATATCATCTCCACCTTACCTGACAACAAGCTCAGCCCGATGATGCTGTGAAACACCGCCCCAGACCATGACGGACCCTCCATCTCCAAATCAATCCCGCTCCAGAGTACAGGCCTTGGTGTAACGCTCATTCCTTCGACGATAAACGCGAATCTGTCCATCACCCCTGGTGAGACAAAACTGAGACTCATCACTGAAGAGCACTTTTTGCCAGTCCTGTCTGGTCCAGCGATGGTGGGTTTGTGCCCATAGGCTACATTGTTGCCGGTGATGTCTGGTGAGGACCTGCCTTACATCAGGCCTACAAGCCCTCAGTCCAGCCTCTCTCAGCCTATTGCGGACAGTCTGGGCACTAATGGAGGGATTGTGCGTTCCTGGTGTAACTCGGGCAGTTGTTGTTGCCATCTTATACCTGTCCCGCAGGTGTGATGTTCGGATGTACCGATCCTGTGCAATTATGAGGATAATCAGCTGTCCGACCTGTCTCCATGTAGCACTGTATTAGGCGTATCACAGTACGGACATTGCAATTTATTGCCCTGGCCACATCTGCAGTCCTCATGCCTCCTTGTAGCATGCCTAATACAGTAGATGCAGATGAGCACGGACCCTGGGCATCTTTCTTTTGGTGTTTTTCAGAGTCAATAGAAAGGCCTCTTTAGTGTCCTAAGTTTTCATAACTGTGACCTTAATTGCCTACCGTCTGTAAGCTGTTAGTGTCTTAACAACCGTTCCACAGTTGCATGTTCTTTAGTTTTTTATGGTTCGTTGAACAAGCATGGGAAACAGTGTTCAATCCCTTTACAATGAAGATCTGTGAAGTTACTTGGATTTTTACAAATGATCTTTGAAAGACAGGCTTCTTTTTTTGCTGAGTTTACATATAGTCCATGCATGAAGACACAGGCATACGGTATTTGTACAAAACATCCCAGGCAGGCTCTACCCTCCAACCCTATCACTCTTTTTCTGCCTCTCTCTCTATCTCTCTATCTCTCTCTCTCTCTCTCTCTCTCTCTCTCTCTCTCTCTCTCTCTCTCTCTCTCTCCTTAGGAACTGGGTACAGGTGTATAACAGGTAGCTTTATCTCTTTCTGACAGAGTTATAATGGATCAGTGTGGAGTTCAAGGGATAGAACCAGGTGACCAGGTGTTCGCCCCCCTCTCGCTCTACCTCCTTCATTTCTCTCTGCAGTAATGGAGTAATGGTGTTGCTGGTATACAGACGGCGGTACCTGCCTGCCTGAGCTCTCTGTAGCCTGTACAGGTGTATACTTCTCTCTCCAGGATGGGCCAGGACAGAGAGAAAGAGGCTACTGATTCATCTTTAGGAGATATGAGAACAAGGGACAACAGAGGAAAGAAAGAAAAGAAAGGAAGGAGAATAGAAGAGATAATAATTGAGTTGGAGTAGAGATCAGAACGAGGAGAGAGATAGGGAGGAGAAGAGATAATAATTGAGTTGGAGTAGAGATCAGAACGAGGAGAGAGATAGGGAGGAGAAGAGATAATAATTGAGTTGGAGTAGAGATCAGAACGAGGAGAGAGATAGGGAGGAGAAGAGATAATAATTGAGTTGGAGTAGAGATCAGAACGAGGAGAGAGATAGGGAGGAGAAGAGATAATAATTGTGTTGGAGTAGAGATCAGAACGAGGAGAGAGATAGGGAGGAGAAGAGATAATAATTGAGTTGGAGTAGAGATCAGAACGAGGAGAGAGATAGGAAGGAGAAGAGATAATAATTGAGTTGGAGTAGAGATCAGAACGAGGAGAAAGATAAGAACGAGAAGAGATAATAATTGAGTTGGAGTAGAGATCAGAACGAGGAGAGAGATAGGAAGGAGAAGAGGGAGAGGAGAAAGAGGAAGCGATAGAGGACAGAAAAAGCCAGTGACTGGCTGGAATTGTGCTTCTGAAGCACAATAAAAAGTTAACTCCATCCCTACACTCCAGAGCAGGTTGTAAAGCCTATCTGCTGCCTCCTAACCTCTGATACTAGAGCTGTGCCAGTCTCGCCCTGCATAGGCTCCTCTCTTCTCTTTTCTTCTCTTCTCTTTTTTCCATTCTTCTCCTCTCCCCCATTCCACTCCTTCACCATTCTATTTCTTAACTGGTCATTTATGGCATACAAATAAAGGTGTTTCTGCTGGCCAATACAGTATGTGAGAGTGATCTCGATCAATATCCACTCTGGTCTGGTCCATTCCAGTCCTATTCTAGCCCCATAGCGGACATCTACTCTGGTCCAGTCCTATACTAGCCCCATAGCGGACATCTACTCTGGTCCAGTCCTATACTAGCCCCAAAGCTGATATCTACTTTGGTCCAGTTCTATACTAGCCCCATAGCTGATATCTACTCTGGTCCAGTCCTATACTAGACCCATAGCTGATATCTACTCTGGTCCAGTCCTTTACTAGCCCCAAAGCTGATATCTACTCTGGTCCAGTTCTATACTAGCCCCATAGCTGATATCTACTCTGGTCCAGTCCTATACTAGCCCCATTGCTGATATCTACTCTGGTCCAGTCCTTTACTAGCACCATAGCTGATATCTACTGATATCTACTCTGGTCCAGTCCTATACTAGCACCATAGCTCATATCTACTCTGGTCCAGTCCTATACTAGCCCCATAGCTGATATCTACTCTGGTCCAGTCCTTTACTAGCACCATAGCTGATATCTACTGATATCTACTCTGGTCCAGTCCTATACTAGCACCATAGCTGATATCTACTCTGGTCCAGTCCTATACTAGCTCCATAGCTGATATCTACTCTGGTCCAGTACTATACTAGCCCCATAGCTGATATCTACTCTGGTCCAGTCCTTTACTAGCTAGTCCTTTACTAGCTCCATAGCTGATAAATCAAATCAAATCAAATCTCTACTCCAAATTGTACTAGCACCATAGCTGATATCTGCTCTGGTCCAGTCCTTTACTAGCTAGTCCTTTACTAGCTCCATAGCTAATATCTACTCTGGTCCAGTCCTATACTAGCACCATAGCTGATATCTACTCTGGTCCAGTCCTATACTAGCCCCATAGCTGATATCTACTCTGGTCCAGTCCTATACTAGCCCCATAGGTGATATCAACTCTGGTCCAGTCCTATACTAGCGCCATAGATGATATCTACTCTGGTCCAGTCCTACACTAGCCCCATAGGTGATATCTACTCTGGTCCAGTCCTTTACTAGCCCCATAGCTGATATCTACTCTGGTCCAGTCCTATACTAGCCCCATAGCTGATATCTACTGATATCTACTCTGGTCCAGTCCTTTACTAGCCCCATAGCTGATATCTACTGATATCTACTCTGGTCCAGTCCTATACTAGCCCCATAGGTGATATCTACTCTGGTCCAGTCCTATACTAGCCCCATAGCTGATATCTACTCTGGTCCAGTACTTTTCTAGCGCCATAGCTGATATCTACTCTTGTCCAGGCCTATACTAGCCACATAGGTGATATCTACTCTGGTCCAGTTCTATACTAGCCCCATAGCTGATATCTACTCTGGTCCAGTCCTATACTAGACCCATAGCTGATATCTACTCTGGTCCAGTCCTTTACTAGCCCCAAAGCTGATATCTACTCTGGTCCAGTTCTATACTAGCCCCATAGCTGATATCTACTCTGGTCCAGTCCTATACTAGCCCCATTGCTGATATCTACTCTGGTCCAGTCCTTTACTAGCACCATAGCTGATATCTACTGATATCTACTCTGGTCCAGTCCTATACTAGCACCATAGCTGATATCTACTCTGGTCCAGTCCTATACTAGCTCCATAGCTGATATCTACTCTGGTCCAGTACTATACTAGCCCCATAGCTGATATCTACTCTGGTCCAGTCCTTTACTAGCTAGTCCTTTACTAGCTCCATAGCTGATAAATCAAATCAAATCAAATCTCTACTCCAAATTGTACTAGCACCATAGCTGATATCTGCTCTGGTCCAGTCCTTTACTAGCTAGTCCTTTACTAGCTCCATAGCTGATATCTACTCTGGTCCAGTCCTATACTAGCACCATAGCTGATATCTACTCTGGTCCAGTCCTATACTAGCCCCATAGCTTATATCTACTCTGGTCCAGTCCTTTACTAGCCCCAAAGCTGATATCTACTCTGGTCCAGTTCTATACTAGCCCCATAGCTGATATCTACTCTGGTCCAGTCCTATACTAGCCCCATTGCTGATATCTACTCTGGTCCAGTCCTTTACTAGCACCATAGCTGATATCTACTGATATCTACTCTGGTCCAGTCCTATACTAGCACCATAGCTCATATCTACTCTGGTCCAGTCCTATACTAGCCCCATAGCTGATATCTACTCTGGTCCAGTCCTTTACTAGCACCATAGCTGATATCTACTGATATCTACTCTGGTCCAGTCCTATACTAGCACCATAGCTGATATCTACTCTGGTCCAGTCCTATACCAGCTCCATAGCTGATATCTACTCTGGTCCAGTACTATACTAGCCCCATAGCTGATATCTACTCTGGTCCAGTCCTTTACTAGCTAGTCCTTTACTAGCTCCATAGCTGATAAATCAAATCAAATCAAATCTCTACTCCAAATTGTACTAGCACCATAGCTGATATCTGCTCTGGTCCAGTCCTTTACTAGCTAGTCCTTTACTAGCTCCATAGCTAATATCTACTCTGGTCCAGTCCTATACTAGCACCATAGCTGATATCTACTCTGGTCCAGTCCTATACTAGCCCCATAGCTGATATCTACTCTGGTCCAGTCCTATACTAGCCCCATAGGTGATATCAACTCTGGTCCAGTCCTATACTAGCGCCATAGATGATATCTACTCTGGTCCAGTCCTACACTAGCCCCATAGGTGATATCTACTCTGGTCCAGTCCTTTACTAGCCCCATAGCTGATATCTACTCTGGTCCAGTCCTATACTAGCCCCATAGCTGATATCTACTGATATCTACTCTGGTCCAGTCCTTTACTAGCCCCATAGCTGATATCTACTGATATCTACTCTGGTCCAGTCCTATACTAGCCCCATAGGTGATATCTACTCTGGTCCAGTCCTATACTAGCCCCATAGCTGATATCTACTCTGGTCCAGTACTTTTCTAGCGCCATAGCTGATATCTACTCTTGTCCAGGCCTATACTAGCCACATAGGTGATATCTACTCTGGTCCAGTTCTATACTAGCCCCATAGCTGATATCTACTCTGGTCCAGTCCTATACTAGACCCATAGCTGATATCTACTCTGGTCCAGTCCTTTACTAGCCCCAAAGCTGATATCTACTCTGGTCCAGTTCTATACTAGCCCCATAGCTGATATCTACTCTGGTCCAGTCCTTTACTAGCTAGTCCTTTACTAGCTCCATAGCTGATAAATCAAATCAAATCAAATCTCTACTCCAAATTGTACTAGCACCATAGCTGATATCTGCTCTGGTCCAGTCCTTTACTAGCTAGTCCTTTACTAGCTCCATAGCTGATATCTACTCTGGTCCAGTCCTATACTAGCACCATAGCTGATATCTACTCTGGTCCAGTCCTATACTAGCCCCATAGCTTATATCTACTCTGGTCCAGTCCTTTACTAGCCCCAAAGCTGATATCTACTCTGGTCCAGTTCTATACTAGCCCCATAGCTGATATCTACTCTGGTCCAGTCCTATACTAGCCCCATTGCTGATATCTACTCTGGTCCAGTCCTTTACTAGCACCATAGCTGATATCTACTGATATCTACTCTGGTCCAGTCCTATACTAGCACCATAGCTCATATCTACTCTGGTCCAGTCCTATACTAGCCCCATAGCTGATATCTACTCTGGTCCAGTCCTTTACTAGCACCATAGCTGATATCTACTGATATCTACTCTGGTCAAGTCCTATACTAGCACCATAGCTGATATCTACTCTGGTCCAGTCCTATACCAGCTCCATAGCTGATATCTACTCTGGTCCAGTACTATACTAGCCCCATAGCTGATATCTACTCTGGTCCAGTCCTTTACTAGCTAGTCCTTTACTAGCTCCATAGCTGATAAATCAAATCAAATCAAATCTCTACTCCAAATTGTACTAGCACCATAGCTGATATCTGCTCTGGTCCAGTCCTTTACTAGCTAGTCCTTTACTAGCTCCATAGCTAATATCTACTCTGGTCCAGTCCTATACTAGCACCATAGCTGATATCTACTCTGGTCCAGTCCTATACTAGCCCCATAGCTGATATCTACTCTGGTCCAGTCCTATACTAGCCCCATAGGTGATATCAACTCTGGTCCAGTCCTATACTAGCGCCATAGATGATATCTACTCTGGTCCAGTCCTACACTAGCCCCATAGGTGATATCTACTCTGGTCCAGTCCTTTACTAGCCCCATAGCTGATATCTACTCTGGTCCAGTCCTATACTAGCCCCATAGCTGATATCTACTGATATCTACTCTGGTCCAGTCCTTTACTAGCCCCATAGCTGATATCTACTGATATCTACTCTGGTCCAGTCCTATACTAGCCCCATAGGTGATATCTACTCTGGTCCAGTCCTATACTAGCCCCATAGCTGATATCTACTCTGGTCCAGTACTTTTCTAGCGCCATAGCTGATATCTACTCTTGTCCAGGCCTATACTAGCCACATAGGTGATATCTACTCTGGTCCAGTTCTATACTAGCCCCATAGCTGATATCTACTCTGGTCCAGTCCTATACTAGACCCATAGCTGATATCTACTCTGGTCCAGTCCTTTACTAGCCCCAAAGCTGATATCTACTCTGGTCCAGTTCTATACTAGCCCCATAGCTGATATCTACTCTGGTCCAGTCCTATACTAGCCCCATTGCTGATATCTACTCTGGTCCAGTCCTTTACTAGCACCATAGCTGATATCTACTGATATCTACTCTGGTCCAGTCCTTTACTAGCACCATAGCTGATATCTACTGATATCTACTCTGGTCCAGTCCTATACTAGCACCATAGCTGATATCTACTCTGGTCCAGTCCTATACTAGCTCCATAGCTGATATCTACTCTGGTCCAGTACTATACTAGCCCCATAGCTGATATCTACTCTGGTCCAGTCCTTTACTAGCTAGTCCTTTACTAGCTCCATAGCTGATAAATCAAATCAAATCAAATCTCTACTCCAAATTGTACTAGCACCATAGCTGATATCTGCTCTGGTCCAGTCCTTTACTAGCTAGTCCTTTACTAGCTCCATAGCTGATATCTACTCTGGTCCAGTCCTATACTAGCACCATAGCTGATATCTACTCTGGTCCAGTACTTTTCTAGCGCCATAGCTGATATCTACTCTTGTCCAGGCCTATACTAGCCACATAGGTGATATCTACTCTGGTCCAGTTCTATACTAGCCCCATAGCTGATATCTACTCTGGTCCAGTCCTATACTAGACCCATAGCTGATATCTACTCTGGTCCAGTCCTTTACTAGCCCCAAAGCTGATATCTACTCTGGTCCAGTTCTATACTAGCCCCATAGCTGATATCTACTCTGGTCCAGTCCTATACTAGCCCCATTGCTGATATCTACTCTGGTCCAGTCCTTTACTAGCACCATAGCTGATATCTACTGATATCTACTCTGGTCCAGTCCTATACTAGCACCATAGCTGATATCTACTCTGGTCCAGTCCTATACTAGCTCCATAGCTGATATCTACTCTGGTCCAGTACTATACTAGCCCCATAGCTGATATCTACTCTGGTCCAGTCCTTTACTAGCTAGTCCTTTACTAGCTCCATAGCTGATAAATCAAATCAAATCAAATCTCTACTCCAAATTGTACTAGCACCATAGCTGATATCTGCTCTGGTCCAGTCCTTTACTAGCTAGTCCTTTACTAGCTCCATAGCTGATATCTACTCTGGTCCAGTCCTATACTAGCACCATAGCTGATATCTACTCTGGTCCAGTCCTATACTAGCCCCATAGCTTATATCTACTCTGGTCCAGTCCTATACTAGCCCCATAGGTGATATCAACTCTGGTCCAGTCCTATACTAGCGCCATAGATGATATCTACTCTGGTCGAGTCCTACACTAGCCCCATAGGTGATATCTACTCTGGTCTAGTCCTTTACTAGCCCCATAGCTGATATCTACTCTGGTCCAGTCCTATACTAGCCCCATAGCTGATATCTACTGATATCTACTCTGGTCCAGTCCTTTACTAGCCCCATAGCTGATATCTACTGATATCTACTCTGGTCCAGTCCTATACTAGCCCCATAGGTGATATCTACTCTGGTCCAGTCCTATACTAGCCCCATAGCTGATATCTACTTTGGTCCAGTACTTTTCTAGCGCCATAGCTGATATCTACTCTTGTCCAGGCCTATACTAGCCACATAGGTGATATCTACTCTGGTCCAGTTCTATACTAGCCCCATAGCTGATATCTACTCTGGTCCAGTCCTATACTAGACCCATAGCTGATATCTACTCTGGTCCAGTCCTTTACTAGCCCCAAAGCTGATATCTACTCTGGTCCAGTTCTATACTAGCCCCATAGCCGATATCTACTCTGGTCCAGTCCTATACTAGCCCCATTGCTGATATCTACTCTGTTCCAGTCCTTTACTAGCACCATAGCTGATATCTACTGATATCTACTCTGGTCCAGTCCTATACTAGCACCATAGCTGATATCTACTCTGGTCCAGTCCTATACTAGCTCCATAGCTGATATCTACTCTGGTCCAGTACTATACTAGCCCCATAGCTGATATCTACTCTGGTCCAGTCCTTTACTAGCTAGTCCTTTACTAGCTCCATAGCTGATAAATCAAATCAAATCTCTACTCCAAATTGTACTAGCACCATAGCTGATATATGCTCTGGTCCAGTCCTTTACTAGCTAGTC
Organism: Oncorhynchus masou masou; assembly: GCF_036934945.1. NCBI lineage: Eukaryota > Metazoa > Chordata > Actinopteri > Salmoniformes > Salmonidae > Oncorhynchus > Oncorhynchus masou. The sequence goes on from NC_088229.1 coordinate 68,937,060, forward strand.
CTTTACTTGCTCCATAGCTGATATCTACTCTGGTCCAGTCCTATACTAGCCCCATAGCTGATATCTACTCTGGTCCAGTCCTATACTAGCCCCATAGGTGATATCAACTCTGGTCCAGTTCTATACTAGCGCCATAGATGATATCTACTCTGGTCCAGTCCTACACTAGCCCCATAGGTGATATCTACTCTGGTCCAGTCCTTTACTAGCCCCATAGCTGATATCTACTCTGGTCCAGTCCTATACTAGCCCCATAGCTGATATCTACTGATATCTACTCTGGTCCAGTCCTTTACTAGCCCCATAGCTGATATCTACTGATATCTACTCTGGTCCTGTCCTATACTAGCCCCATAGGTGATATCTACTCTGGTCCAGTCCTATACTAGCCCCATAGCTGATATCTACTCTGGTCCAGTACTTTTCTAGCGCCATAGCTGATATCTACTCTTGTCCAGGCCTATACTAGCCACATAGGTGATATCTACTCTGGTCCAGTCCTATACTAGCCCCATAGGTGATATCTACTCTGGTCCAGTCCTTTACTAGCTAGTCCTTTACTAGCCCCAAAGCTGATATCTACTCTGGTCCAGTCCTATACTAGCCCCATAGCTGATATCTACTCTGGTCCAGTCCTTTACTAGCGCCATAGCTGATATCAACTCTGGTCCATTCCTATGCTAGCCACATAGGTGATATCTACTCTGGTCCAGTCCTTTACTAGCCCCATAGGTGATATCTACTCTGGTCCAGTTCTATGCTAGCCCCATAGCTGATATCTACTCTGGTCCAGTCCTATACTAGCACCATAGCTGATATCTACTCTGGTCCAGTCCTATACTAGCCCCATAGCTGATATCTACTCTGGTCCAGTCCTATACTAGCACCATAGCTGATATCTACTCTGGTCCAGTCCTATACTAGCCCCATTGCTGATGTCTACTCTGGTCCAGTCCTATACTAGCACCATAGCTGATATCTACTGATATCTACTCTGGTCCAGTCCTAAACTAGCACCATAGCTTATATCTACTCTGGTCCAGTCCTATACTAGCCCCATCGCTGATATCTACTCTGGTCCAGTCCTTTACTAGCACCATAGCTGATATCTACTCTTGTCCAGGCCTATACTAGCCCCATAGGTGATATCTACTCTGGTCCAGTCCTATACTAGCCCCATAGGTGATATCTACTCTGGTCCAGTCCTTTACTAGCTAGTCCTTTACTAGCCCCAAAGCTGATATCTACTCTGGTTCAGTCCTATACTAGCCCCATAGCTGTTATCTACTCTGGTCCAGTCCTTTACTAGCTAGTCCTTTACTAGCCCCATAGCTGATATCTACTCTGGTCCAGTCCTATACTAGCCACATAGCTGATATCTACTCTGGTCCAGTCCTATACTAGCCACATAGGTGATATCTACTCTGGTCCAGTCCTATACTAGCCACATAGGTGATATCTACTCTGGTCCTATACTAGCACCATAGCTGATATCTACTCTGGTCCAGTCCTATACTAGCACCATAGCTGATATCTACTCTGGCCAGTCCTATACTAGACCCATAGCTGATATCTACTCTGGTCCAGTCCTATACTAGCCCCATAGGTGATATCAACTCTGGTCCAGTCCTATACTAGCGCCATAGATGATATCTACTCTGGTCCAGTCCTATACTAGACCCATAGGTGCTATCTACTCTGGTCCAGTCCTTTACTAGCCCCATAGCTGATATCTACTCTGGTCCAGTCCTATACTAGCCCCATAGGTGATATCTACTCTGGTCCAGTCCTTTACTAGCCCCATAGCTGATATCTACTGATATCTACTCTGGTCCAGGCCTTTACTAGCCCCATAGCTGATATCTACTGATATCTACTCTGGTCCAGTCCTATACTAGCCCCATAGGTGATATCTACTCTGGTCCAGTCCTATACTAGCCCCATAGCTGATATCTACTCTGGTCCAGTACTTTTCTAGCGCCATAGCTGATATCTACTCTTGTCCAGGCCTATACTAGCCACATAGGTGATATCTACTCTGGTCCAGTCCTATACTAGCCCCATAGGTGATATCTACTCTGGTCCAGTCCTTTACTAGCTAGTCCTTTACTAGCCCCAAAGCTGATATCTACTCTGGTCCAGTCCTTTACTAGCCCCATAGCTGATATCTACTCTGGTACAGTCCTATACTAGCCCCATAGGTGATATCTACTCTGGTCCAGTCCTTTACTAGCCCCATAGCTGATACCTACTCTTGTCCAGGCCTATACTAGCCCCATAGGTGATATCTACTCTGGTCCAGTCCTATACTAGCCCCATAGGTGATATCTACTCTGGTCCAGTCCTTTACTAGCTAGTCCTTTACTAGCCCCAAAGCTGATATCTACTCTGGTCCAGTCCTATACTAGCCCCATAGCTGTTATCTACTCTGGTCCAGTCCTTTACTAGCTAGTCCTTTACTAGCCCCATAGCTGATATCTACTCTGGTCCAGTCCTTTACTAGCGCCATAGCTGATATCTACTCTGGTCCAGTCCTATACTAGCCACATAGGTGATATCTACTCTGGTCCAGTCCTATACTAGCCACATAGGTGATATCTACTCTGGTCCAGTCCTATACTAGCACCATAGCTGATATCTACTCTGGTCCAGTCCTATACTAGCCCCATAGCTGATATCTACTCTGGTCCAGTCCTATACTAGCCCCATAGCTGATATCTACTCTGGTCCAGTCCTATACTAGCCCCATAGGTGATATCAACTCTGGTCCAGTCCTATACTAGCGCCATAGATGATATCTACTCTGGTCCAGTCCTATACTAGACCCATAGGTGCTATCTACTCTGGTCCAGTCCTTTACTAGCCCCATAGCTGATATCTACTCTGGTCCAGTCCTATACTAGCCCCATAGGTGATATCTACTCTGGTCCAGTCCTTTACTAGCCCCATAGCTGATATCTACTGATATCTACTCTGGTCCAGGCCTTTACTAGCCCCATAGCTGATATCTACTGATATCTACTCTGGTCGAGTCCTATACTAGCCCCATAGGTGATATCTACTCTGGTCCAGTCCTATACTAGCCCCATAGCTGATATCTACTCTGGTCCAGTACTTTTCTAGCGCCATAGCTGATATCTACTCTTGTCCAGGCCTATACTAGCCACATAGGTGATATCTACTCTGGTCCAGTCCTATACTAGCCCCATAGGTGATATCTACTCTGGTCCAGTCCTTTACTAGCTAGTCCTTTACTAGCCCCAAAGCTGATATCTACTCTGGTCCAGTCCTTTACTAGCCCCATAGCTGATATCTACTCTGGTACAGTCCTATACTAGCTCCATAGGTGATATCTACTCTGGTCCAGTCCTTTACTAGCCCCATAGCTGATATCTACTGATATCTACTCTGGTCCAGGCCTTTACTAGCCCCATAGCTGATATCTACTGATATCTACTCTGGTCCAGTCCTATACTAGCCCCATAGCTGATATCTACTCTGGTCCAGTACTTTTCTAGCGCCATAGCTGATATCTACTCTTGTCCAGGCCTATACTAGCCACATAGGTGATATCTACTCTGGTCCAGTCCTATACTAGCCACATAGGTGATATCTACTCTTGTCCTATACTAGCACCATAGCTGATATCTACTCTGGTCCAGTCCTATACTAACACCATAGCTGATATCTACTCTGGCCAGTCCTATACTAGCGCCATAGCTGCCATCTGCCAGCCTATCTGATCTGACCCTGATTTGAGGAAATACCTCTGAAATGTCTCTGAGCCCAGAACCTTCCCCTGATAAAAAGCTTGTGCATGTGTGTGTGTGTGTGAGATTGTTTAAATAAGCGACATTGAACAAGTTCTGGCCCCGACACAAGAACAACAAGTAATTTTGGTGTTTCCTTCGCCGGAGGGGCAAAACAAAGTCAGGGGATAGAATTGGCTCCATTGGGCTTCCTTCATGGGCTGCTCTGCTGTCCAGGTCCCTGCTGCCTGCCTCCAGAACCATTTCACATTCCTGGCCCTCTTATGCATGGTGAGACACACTAACTGATGCCCATTTCGACTACTAATGAAGTGATAATACAGCTGTAATGCAGTGATAATACAGCTATATACATGATAATACAGTGATAATACAGCGATAATACAGTGATAATACTGTGATAATACAGTGGTAATACAGTGATAATACAGTGATAATACAGTGATGATACAGTGATAATACAGTGATGATACAGCTATTATACAGTGATAATAGTGATAATACAGTGATAATGCAGCTGTAATACAGCTTTAATACAGTGGTGATACAGTAATAATACAGTGATAATACAGTGATAATACAGTGGTAATACAGTGGTAATACAGTGATAATACAGTGGTAATACAGTGATAATACAGTGATAATACAGCTATGATATATAGAGATAATACAGTGATAATACAGCTATAATACAGCGATAATGCAGCTATAATACAGCGATAATAGTGATAATACAGTGGTAATACAGCTATAATACAACGATAATAGTGATAATACATTTATAATACAGTGATAATGCATCTATACTAGTGATAATACAGTGATAATACGTCTATACTAGTGATAATACAGTGGTAATACAGTGATAATACAGTGATAATACAGTTGTAATACAGTGGTAATACAGCGATAATACAGTGATAATACAGTGGTAATACAGCAACAATACAGTGATAATACAGCAATATAAAGTGATAATACAGTGATAATACTGCAATAAACTTCTGATTTGTAGACCTAAATGCAGTCTGGAAATGGATTTGTGACAATTGCTGATGTAAATATAAAATACATTCAATTGATAGTTGGGTTTGGGTCTGGGTCCTGGCACCCAACAAATGTTGTTTTAGGCTGGTTCTGGGTCTAGTTCTGGGTATGGTTTCTAGGTATGGGTCCTGGCACCTAACACATGTGGTTTTAGGCCTGGTTCTGGGTCTGGTTCTGGGTCTGGTTCTGGCTCTCTTTCTGGGTCTGGTTCTGGGTATGGGTCTGGGTCTAATTCTGGTTCTGGGTCTGGTTCTGGGTCTGGTTCTGGGTCTGGTTCTGGGTCTGGTTGTGACTCCATCTTTATTCCTTCGCTATCCTGGTTTAACCTCTAACCTAGGGCCCTATAAAATCTGTGATGTGGAAAACACGGAAGGATTCACAAAATCTAGACATTAAAACAGAATTCAATAATTCAGGGGCCTCCCGGGTGGGGCAGTGGGCTAAGGCACTGCATCGCAGAATATGATATAACATTAACAAAATGCATAAGTGATTAACATTTTCCTTAAACTAACTGTAGAGGCAATGGCATGGGGATCCCCCTGTCTGTGTAAACGCGTTTGTCTACCACTTTGTGTAGCAATTAGCATTAGCATTGAAATGTTTACTACAAAGTAGTCTACGCCTACCTGGCATAATGATATCATATGATTGTTTGCATCAATCCAGTGGTGATTTGTTTTGCAAACTCTGCAATCACATGTGTGGTATAGAAACACCACTAACCAATCAAGTCTCCTCCTGGTTCACAGTTAAATTAAAGGGTATCTACACCCAAAAAGGAAAATGTCTTATATTTTTTCACATACCTCCTGAGTGGTCTCCTGATGAGGTTTAAACATTGTTGTGGACTTACAACATCAAATTGTGTTGTTCCTCTAACAAAAACAAAAAGTGTTTTTGAGAGCAAAAATAAGATTTAAAACATGGAAAAGACCAGAAACCTAGAAAAACAAAACAGAGATTTAGGCAAAAAAGTTAAACAGATTGTATAGGCCCTATGTAACGCTGGTGAAAACCAAGCTATTCCTTATGCTCCAGGAAGCCTCGTTCTGTCACTCAGTCCTACACCAGCGATAGCCATTGTAAGGATGGGTATAACTCCCAATGGTTAGAGTGGTAATGTGATTTATAGATCTGATCACCTTCACGGGGTCTTTCCTCTGTAGACACAACCTAATTAACCAACCCCTTGTAGACTTGGTTGGTTGGATTTCCTGTTTATTAGTTGGGAGAGGCTGTTCTTTGTCTGAGGGAAGCTCTGTGTTGAATCACACTGTTTTTATTATGAGAGCAGAGTGCACCAGCATCCAGTACAGTGTGTGTGTGTGAGTCAGAGACGTGCGGTGAGGTCTGAGGCCGGCTAGGACATGATCGGTATCCGTTTCAGTGCAGGAAATGTCCTCTCGATGGATGCTGTTGTCCACAGAGCCAGTCTTTCCCTTGATACCACTCAGATTGAAATGATCCTGTTTTTTTCTGTCCCTTCCATTGATGTAAGTCTCTAAGATCAGGTGTTGGTCTTCCATCCCTTATCTACCCCCTGTTTCACTTGAAAATACAACTTTGGAAACTGTTTCAGATGCAATATGTTAGCCATCCTGATCAGCTTACCGTTGGCTAGAAGTCATGCGAACATGACGGCCAAAAGACTACAGATGACGTGTGACGTATTATCTGAGTGCAATGAAAAGGAATGGGATATATTGACTCATAAAAGGCAGGGAAGCTCTTGGCATGCCTTTCGGTGTCCGTTAGTTGGCAGTATAAGGTGGGACATATTGACTCATAAAAGGCAGGGAAGCTCTCTGCCTGCCTTTCGGTGTCCGTTAGTTGGCAGTATAAGGTGGGACATATTGACTCATAAAAGGCAGGGAAGCTCTCTGCCTGCCTTTCGGTGTCCGTTAGTTGGCAGTATAAGGTGGGACATAATGACTCATAAAAGGCAGGGAAGCTCTCTGCCTGCCTTTCGGTGTCCGTTAGCTAGCAGTATAAGGTGGGACATATTGACTCATAAAAGGCAGGGAAGCTCTCCATCTGCCTTTCGGTGTCCGTTAGCTGGCAGTATAAGGTGGGACATATTGACTCATAAAAGGCAGGGAAGCTCTCTACCTGCCTTTCGGTGTCCGTTAGCTGGCAGTATAAGGTGTGACATATTGACTCATAAAAGGCAGGGAAGCTCTCTGCCTGCCTTTCGGTGTCCGTTAGCTAGCAGTATAAGGTGGGACATATTGACTCATAAAAGGCAGGGAAGCTCTCTGCCTGCCTTTCGGTGTTCGTTAGTTGGCAGTATAAGGTGGGACATATTGACTCATAAAAGGCAGGGAAGCTCTCTGCCTGCCTTTCGGTGTCCGTTAGCTGGCAGTATAAGGTGGGACATATTGACTCATAAAAGACAGGGAAGCTCTCTGCCTGCTTTTCGGTGTTCGTTAGTTGGCAGTATAAGGTGGGACATATTGACTCATAAAAGGTGGAAATGCCAATTGCAGTTGAGGGACCGGAAAGGCAGGCACACAGCCAGGTTGCCTTTCCCCAGACCACCGCAAGTTTGGGAAGTACTAGTTCTGAAATCAATTTTATCATGCAGGAAAAAATGAATGTGACAAGATGATTATTACATTTGTATATCTTTTTTTTCATTACAGTTATTTTTCATTCATTTTCACAGGGTAGGCACTGCATACTCTGACTGCACTTTACTGGTGTGTGTGTCTGTGTGCGCACGTGTGTGTGTGTGAGAGAGCTGACTAAGACCAGGATATAAATCGTTATCCCCCACTTCTCCTTCTCTCCAGTTTATTGTTTCTGACTGCAAATATATATTTTTCTCTTCCTAACAGACTTTCCTCTTTCTCATTCTACACCTTATCTATTTTTCCCTTTCGTCCCCCCTCCTCTCTCCCTCAATTCTCTCTATTCCCCTTCCATATCCCTCTCATCCTGCCCTGCCCCCTCTTCTCTCCTTTCATACTCTCTTCCCCCTCCCCGCCTCCCCTTCTTCCTCTCCCCTCCAGTGGTTCCCTGGCTATGTAGGAATGTGTCTTCAGGCTACAGGCCACTAATCAATTCCCTCCTGAGTCTGTCAGACTGGAGCAGACCAGAGCAGATCTTACCAGACCAGAGCAGACAAGGCCAGAGCGGACCAAAGCAGACCAGAGCAGACAAGAGCAGACCAGAGCAGAGCAGACAACAGCAGAGCACAGCAGACCAGATCAGAGCAGACCAGAGCAGAGCAGACCATAATTTTTCTACAGCTGGCCATGCTTTCCACCTGGCTATCCCTACCCCGGCCAACAGCTCAGCACCCCCTGCAGCAACTTGCCCAAGTCCCCCCCCCCACTAACTGATGTTCTGAAAGAGCTGCAAAGTGATCCCCAAAGATTGGAAAGCTAACGCGGTCATCCCCCTCTTCAAAGGGGGAGACACTCTAGACCCAAACTGTTATAGACCTATATCCATCCTGCCTTTCTAAAATCTTCCGAAGTCAAATTAACTAACAGATCACCGACCATTCTGAATCCCACCGTACATTCTCCACTATGCAATCTGGTTTCTGGTCATGGGTGCACTTCAGCCACGCTCAAGGTCCTTAACGATATCATAACCGCCATCGATAAAAGACAGTGCAGTGCAGCCGTCTTCATCGACCTGGCCAAGGCTTTCGACTCTGTCAATCACCACATTCTTATCGGCAGACTCAGTAGCCTTGATTTCTCAAATGACTGCCTCGCCTGGTTCACCAACAACTTCTCAGATAGAGTTCAGTATGTCAAATCGGAGGGTCTGTTGTCCGGACCTCTGGCAGTCTCTATGGGGGTACCACAGGGTTCAATTCTCGGGCCGACTCTTTTCTCTGTATATACAGTATCGATGATGTTGCTCTTGCTGCTGGTGATTCTCTGATCCACCTCTATGCAGACGATACCATTCTGTATACATCTGGCCTTTCTTTGGACACTGTGTTAACAAACCTCCAAACGATCTTCAATGCCATACAACACTCCTTCCGTGGCCTCCAAATGCTTTTAATTGCTAGTAAAACTAAATGCGTGCTCTTCAACTGATTGTTGCACTTATTGATAAAACCAGTGACTGATGTGGTGTACTCCTCAATGCCACTGGAACATGTTCCAGTCTGTGATAGCTGTAACGGCTGTTGGAAGGAGGACCAAGGTGCAGCGTGGTACGTGTTCATATTTATTATTTGAACTGAACACTGATTAACTAAAAAACAACGAAGGGAACGAACGAAACCGAAACAGTTCTGTCTGGTGCAGAAAGACACAAAACAGAAAACAACTACCCACACCACACAAGTGGAAAAGGCTACCTAAGTATGGTTCTCAATAAGAGACAATGATAGACAGCTGCCTCTGATTGAGAACCACACCCAGCCAAACACACAGAAATAGAAAACATAGAACCCACAACATAGAATGCCCACCCCAACTCACACACTGACCAAACCAAAATAGAGACATAAAAGGATCTCTAAGGTCAGGGCGTGACAATAGAAAAACAGTCCTGTAGTTTAGCATTGGCTTCATCTGACCACTTTTTTATAGACCAAATCACTGGTACTTCCTGCTTTAATTTTTGCTTATAAGCAGGAATCAGGAGGATAGAGTTGTGGTCGGATTTACCAAATTGGGTGCGAAGGAGATCTTTTTACTCGTATCTGTGTGTGGAGTACAGGTGCCCTAGAATTGTTTTCCCTCTGGTTGCACATTTAACATACGACTGGCCATGCTTTCCACCTGGCTATTCCTAACCCAGGCCAACAGCTCACTGTATATAGACTTGTAGTTTTCTTTTGTTCTACTGTGTTATTGACTGTATGTTTTATTTATTCCATGTGTAACTCTGTGTTGTTGTATGTGTCAAATTGCTATGCTTTATCTTGGCCAGGTCGCAGTGGCAAATGAGAACTTGTTCTCAACTAGCCTACCTGGTTAAATAAAGGTGAAAAAATAATAATAATAAAAACATGCTGATAGAATATGTTTCCCTGCATTAAAGTCTCCGGCCACTATGCGCGCCGCCTCTGGGTGAGTGGTTTCCTGTTTGCTTATTTCCTTATACAGCTTACAGAGTGCCCTCTTAGTGTCAGCATCTGTCTGTTGTGGTGAATAAACAGTCACGAAAAGTATAGCTGAATACTCTCTAGGCAAGTAGTTTGGCCTGCAATATATCACAATATACTCTACATCAGGCAAGCAAAATCTAGAGACTTCTTTAGATTTCGTGCACACAGGAGAATGTCCTGTGTTTCCTGCTTGTTGTGGAAAAAATCTTTGTCTAATCCGAAGTGAGTGATTGATGTCATTATATCCAGAAGCTCTTTTTTTGCAGAAACATTATGTACAAAATAACGTAAAAAACCCCACATAATAGCAGAATTGGTTGGGCACCTGTAAAACTGCTGCAATTTCTTCCGGTGCCAGTTTCTTGTGTAGATGATGCACATCATCACCTGCACATCTATCACTCCGTGTCTATGGCTTATTTATTTCCTTACGTCCCTACTCATCTACATTTGCACACACTGTACATAGACTTTTCTATTGCGTTATTGACTGTACGTTTGTTTGTGTTACTCTGTGTTGTTTTGTCGCACTGCTTTGCTTTATCTTGGCCAGGTCGCGGTTGTAAATGAGGCACTTGTTCTCAACTGGCCTACCTGGTTAAATAAAGGTGAAATAAATAAAATACAAATTAAGTTCCTCTTGATGGCATAGAAGTTCCTTCTTGCATTGTCTCTCAGATCGTTCACAGCTTTGTGGAAGTTACCTGTGGTGCTGATGTTTAGGCTGAAGTATGTATAGTTTTTTGTGTGCTCTAGGGCAACGGTGTCAAAATGGAATTTGTATTTGTGGTCCTGGCAACTGGAACTTTTTCATTATTTTTGTCTTACTGAGATTTGCTGTCAGGGCCCAGGTCTGGCAGAATCTGTGCAGAAGATGTAGGTGCTGCTGTGGGCCCTCCTTGGTTGGGGGCAGAAGCACCAGATCACCAGCAAACAGTAGACATTTGACTTCAGATTCTAGTAGGGTGAGGCCGGGTGCTGCAGACAGATCTAATGCTCTCGCCAATTTGTTGATATATATGTTGAAGACGGTGGGGCTTAAGCTGCATCCTTGTCTTACCCCCATGGCCTTGTGGAAAGAATTGTTTTGTTTTTTGACAATTTTAATTTTAATGTCTTGTCTTGTTTCATCAATTTGTATAGCAGACCCTCATGCCAAATTATTCTTTTTTTTAATCAACAAAGCTTTAGAACAGTTTGCCTTGATTTTGGTTTGATTGTTTGTCAATTAGGGTGTGCAGGGTGAATATATGGTCTGTCTTATGGTAATTTGGTAAAAAGCCAATTTGACATGTGAGTCTGCTGTTAATGATATTTGAGAGGATTTTCCCAAGGTTGCTGTTGACTCATCCAACAGGAGGTTATTGGGGTCAAATTTGTCTCCACTTTTGTGGATTGGGGTGATCAGTCCTCGGTTCCAAATATTGGGGAAGATAACAGGGCTAAGGATAATGTTAAAAAGTTTAAGTATAGCCAATTGGAATGTGTGGTCTGTATATTTTATCATTTCATTGAGGATACCATCAACACCACAGGCCTTTTTGGGTTGGAGGGTCTGTATTTTGTCCTGTAGTTCATTCAACGTAATTGGAGAATCCAGTGGGTTCTGTTAGTCTTTAAAACCTCTTAGAGATCGGGCTACTTTTTTCAACATTCTGTTAAAAATCGCGCAACATTTCAACGTCCTGCTACTTATGCCAGGAATATAGTACATGCATAAGATTAGTATGTGTGCATAGAAAACACTCTGAAGTTTCTAGAACTGGTTCAATGGTGTCTGTAACTATAACAGAACGAGTTCTGTGGTCAAAATCGCCAAAAAACCTGGTCACTAAATCGACGAAGAAAAAATCAATCCGCCAGCCCATGTATTGTCTATTGGAAGGAAAAATAGTTAAGGCTGAAAATACAGTTCCTATAACTTCCACATGATGTCGCCAGTGTTGTGATTTCGATTCAACTAAATCGTTGGTCATCTGAGTAATAGCCACATCCGGTTGTCAAGTCCACAGCTGTAAACAATGGAACCGGAAAAGTTAGTTATGTTTCCCAAACTCGTGCTTATTGAATACAGATCGCTCCGTGATCAATTTGATCGTTTCTTAACGTTTAGTAATACCTAAAGTTGGATTACAGAAGTAGTTTGAAGTGTTTTGTCAAAGTTCATAGGCAACTTTTTTAATTTTTTAAAAATAACGTCGCGTTTAAAAAATGTGTTTTTACTGGATCTGACGGTGTTCATAAATTGACATTTTGGGTACACAAGGACCAATTTAATCGAAAAAAAGATCCAATTGTGATGTTTATGGGACATATAGGAGTGCCAACAAAGAATCTCGTCAAAGGTAATGAATGTTTTATATTTTATTTCTGCATTTTATGTAGCGCCGGCTAAGCTAATTCCTTTGTTTATGTCCCTTCTGGTATTTCGGCTTGTTGCCTGCTATCAGATAATAGCTACTCATGCTTTCGCCGAAAAGCATTTTACAAATCTGACTCGTTGGCTTGATTCACAATGAGTGAAGCTTGAATTGACTACTCTGCATGTGAATTTTAATGAACGTTTGAGTTTTAACGAGTGCTATTAGCATTTGCTGTAGCGCATTTGCATTTATTGTTGGCAGGGGGTGCGGTTGCGTCCCGGGTGGGCCAGAGAGGTTAATAGTTGATTCTAAGATTTGTATTTGTTCATAGATATGTTTTTGGTTTTTGTTCTTTGTTTTAAAAAGATTGGAGAAGTGTTTTATCCATAGATCTCTGTTTTGGATTGACAACTCTTCGTGTTGTTATTTGTTTAGTGTTTTCCAATTTTCCTAGAAGTGTTTGGATTCCTCAATTACATTGAGCTGATTTCTAACGTGCTGTTCCTTCTTTTTCCGTAGTGTATTTCTCTATTGTTTTAGTGATTCACCATAGTGAAGGCGTAGACTCAGGTTTTCTGGGTCTCTATATTTTTGGTTGGATAGGTTTCTATATTTCTTTCTTAGATTTTTGCATTCTTCATCAAACCATGTCATTGTGGTATTTTTTCTTCTGGTTTTCTGTTTTACAATTTTAGATTTGATTAGGAAGCTGAGAGGTCAAACATACTGTTAAGATGTTCTACTGCCAAGTTTACACCTTCACTATTACAGTGGAACATTTTGTCCAGGATGTTGTCTAAAGGGGATTGCATTTGTTGCCTAATTGTTTTTGTTAGGTTTCCACACTACTTTCCTTCCGTCTTTAGCATTTATTAATATTATTCAGTTCCTTTGGCAAGAATCCCGGTGTCACCTCTTCACTGTTGACGTTGAGACTGGTGTTTTGCGGGTGCTATTTAATGAAGTTGTCAGTTGAGGACTTGTGAGGCATCTGTTTCTCAAACTAGACACTCAAATGTACTTGTTCTCTTTCTCAGTTGTGCACCTGGGCCTCCCACTCCTCTTTCTATTCTGATTAGAGCCAGTTTGCACTGTTCTGTGAAGGGAGTAATACACAGCGTTGTATAAGATCTTTAGTTTCTTGGCAATTTCTCACATGGAATAGCCTTCATTTCTCAGAACAAGAATAGACTGACAAGTTTCAGAAGAAAGTTCTTTGTTTCTGGCCATTTTGAGCCTGTAATCGAACCCACAAATGCTGATGCTCCAGATACTCAACTTTTATTGCTTCTTTAATCAGCACAACTGTTTTCAGCTGTGCTAACATAATTGCAAAGGGTTTTCTAATGATCAATTAGTGTTTATCAACTTTGATTAGCTAACACAACGTGCCGTTGGAATACAAGAGTGATGGTTGCCGATAATGGGCCAACATTAACAATGTCTACACTGTATTTCTGATCAATTTGATGTTATGTGTACATACCCAGCGTGCGACAGAGCTGCAGGAGTTGTGACACATGTTTGTTGGTTATGGTGTCATAGTTGTGTCTAGGGGCCATATGGGGGCGGGGGGGGGGGGGTACTGTCACCTCCAAGTAGGTGTTTGTCCCCTTGTGTGGTGAGGGTGTCAGGTTCTAGCATTTAAGTCGCCACAGACTAGTACATATCCCTGAGCCTGGAAATTATTGATTTCCCACTCCAGGATGGAGAAGCTGTCTTCATTAAAGTATGGAGATTCTAGTGGGGGGGATATAGGTAGTACACATGGAGGACATTTTTCTCTGTTCATTTTTCTCTAATTTCCTTTTAAATTTCTAGCCAAATGTCAAATGTTCCTGTTTTTGTTAATTTAATAGAGTGAGTTAGGTCTGCTCTATATCAAATTAAGCATACCCCCTGAGTCCATTCCCTGTTTCACACCTGGTAGTTTGATCGATAGGATACCAGCTCTCTGTAACCTAGAGAGCAACCAATGGGTCTATCTCCTCTATACTATGCTTCTTGTAGGATGACAATGTTTGTATTTCTGATTTATTTGGCGAAATCCAGGTTCCTACTCTTTAGATCAAAGGCAGATGACCCCAGGAATTGGATATTTCAAGATGAGATAGTGAAGCCTTTTTGTTCCATAAAGTGTCCAATGTTGTTAGTCGTGTGGTATGGCCTCAGGCCAGTAAGTGTGAGCAGAGTCTGCTGAGCATCTGTTACATGCCATTGCCTCGGGCTAGTGTAAGTGGGTGGTTGGGCCTGTGTGCCTGCTCACGGCCTGGGCATATATGTGACTTCCATGTTGAGGCCCACTTTGTGGGAGTGGGGGTAATAGGTTGGGCAGGAGGGCATAGGACTTGGGGGGGGTGTTGATTGGTTGAGGTGGAGGTCTGGATGTGGCTGATGGTGCGGTTGTCTGGATGTAGGTCCTCTCGGCATGGGTCCTCTATGTGTAGGTCTGGGGAGTCTGGATCTAGGTCCTCTCGGCATGGGTCCTCTATGTGTAGGTCTGGGGGGTGTGGATCTAGGTCCTCTCGGCATGGGTCCTCTATGTGTAGGTCCTCTCGGCATGGGTCCTCTATGTGTAGGTCTGGGGGGTCTGGATCTAGGTCCTCTCGGCGTGGGTTCTCTCTGTATAGGTCCTCTCGGCGTGGGTCCTCTATGTGTAAGTCCTCTCGGCATGTGTCCTCTATGTGTAGGTCCTCTCGGCGTGGGTCCTCTATGTGTAGGTTCTCTCGGCATGGGTCCTCTTTGTGTAGGTCCTCTCGGCATGGGTCCTCTATGTGTCGGTCTGGGGGGTCTGGATGTAAGTCCTCTTGGCGCGGGTTCTCAATGTGTAGGTCCTCTCAGCGTGGGTCCTCTATGTGTAGGTCCTCTTGGCATGGGTCCTCTATGTGTAGGTCCTCTCGGCATGGGTCCTTTATGTGTAGGTCCTCTTGGCGTGGGTCCTCTATGTGTAGGTCCTCTCAGCGTGGGTCCTCTATGTGTAGGTCCTCTCGGCATGGGTCCTCTATGTGTAGGTCCTCTCGACGTGGGTCCTCTATGTGTAGGTCCTCTCGGCATGGGTCCTTTATGTGTAGGTCCTCTCGGCGTGGGTCCTCTATGTGTAGGTCCTCTCAGTGTGGGTCCTCTATGTGTAGGTCCTCTCGGCATGGGTCCTTTATGTGTAGGTCCTCTCGACGTGGGTCCTTTATGTGTAGGTCCTCTCGACGTGGGTCCTCTATGTGTAGGTCCTCTTGGCATGGGTCCTCTATGTGTAGGTCCTCTCTGCGTGGGTCCTCTATGTGTAGGTCCTCTTGGCATGGGTCCTCTATGTGTAGGTCCTCTCGGCATGGGTCCTTTATGTGTAGGTCCTCTCGACGTGGGTCCTCTATGTGTAGGTCCTCTCGGCATGGGTCCTCTATGTGTAGGTCCTCTTGGCATGGGTCCTCTATGTGTAGGTCCTCTCGGCATGGGTCCTTTATGTGTAGGTCCTCTCGACGTGGGACCTCTATGTGTAGGTCCTCTCGGCATGGGTCCTCTATGTGTAGGTCCTCTCGGCATGGGTCCTCTATGTGTAGGTCCTCTCGGTGTGGGTCCTCTATGTGTAGGTCCTCTCGGCGTGGGTCCTCTATGTGTAGGTCCTCTCAGCGTGGGTCCTCTTTGTGTCGGTCCTCTCGGCATGGGCCCTCTATGCGTAGGTCCGGGGGGTCTGGGAAAGTGTCTATTGATCTGTTGCTCCTGCGTTGGGGCTGCGGTTGAGTGTGATGTCCTTTAGGGTCCGGGCGAAGGTATGCACTGCTGCCTTGTATAGGTGGACCTGGTCGTAAAGGCTGTTCAAGTCATGGGTGGAGTGGTGGGCCAGGTAAACGTTTGGTTTGAGTGACACGCATGGGAAATACTCGCGTTTACCCGCTGTATGGAAGCAGGGTGGAAGTATTTTCGTGGCAGAAGTATTTTCTCTCTCTCTTCCCCTTTTCCCTCTCTCTCTTGCTCTCAATCTCTCTCAGGCTCCACCCCAGTTTATCTCTCTGTCTGTATCCTATTGACATGCCCAATTTTCTAATTTTTTCATTGATATATTCATCCATCTCTCTTTAGCTTTTCT
The DNA here is from genome assembly GCF_036934945.1 of Oncorhynchus masou masou. Classification (NCBI taxonomy): domain Eukaryota; kingdom Metazoa; phylum Chordata; class Actinopteri; order Salmoniformes; family Salmonidae; genus Oncorhynchus; species Oncorhynchus masou. The sequence goes on from NC_088229.1 coordinate 68,953,404, forward strand.
CACTGTCAGCTTGTTCACTTTCAGTCCCTGGCTTCTCTTCCTCCTGCTATCTCTCTCCTTCTCTCTCATTATCTCAATTTTATCTCATTTCATCTCTCCCTCCCTAACTCCTCTCCTCCCTCGTCCTCCCTCTCTATTTACTCTCTCTCCCTCAATCTCTCTCTCAGCCTCACTCGATCACTCGATATGCACTTTCACAAGTCGACTGAGTCATTCTCTGAATCTAGCTGAAGGCTCCACTGCTCCCTTCAGAAGCCTGGATTTAGAATTTTGGAAAATTGATAGGTGGCAGGTGGGACATCTCAATGCATCTTCTCAATGCATCTTCTCAATGCATCTTCTCAATGCATCGTCTCAATGCATCATCTCAATGCATCTTCTCAATGCATCTTCTCAAAGCTTCGTCTCAATGCATCTTCTCAATGCATTGTCTCAACGCATCTTCTCAATGCATCGTCTCAATGCATCTTCTCAATGCATCGTCTCAATGCATCTTCTCAATGCTTTGTCTCAATGCATCTTCTCAATGCTTCATCTCAATGCATCGTCTCAACGCATCGTCTCAACGCATCTTCTCAACGCTTCGTCTCAACGCTTCGTCTCAACGCTTCGTCTCAATACATCTTCTCAATGCATCTTCTCAATGCATCTTCTCAATGCATCGTCTCAATGCATGTTCTCAATGCATCTTCTCAATGCATCTTCTCAATGCATCTTCTCAATGCATCTTCTCAATGCATCTTCTCAATGCATCGTCTCAATGCATCGTCTCAATGCATCGTCTCAATGCATCGTCTCAATGCATCGTCTCAATGCTTCGTCTCAATGCTAATTTTGGCCAAAACACTTGCAGAGTCGAGTGATCACTATCGAACACAACAGCAACTGGCCAATTGATAAAGGTTTGAGATTCAGCCTATCTGTGTTTTGGGAAGCAGAGGGAGGTTGTAGTTTGTTTTAATGGCTTGGTATAGATAGGATTGGGGACTGAGGAGAGGAGAGGGCTTGTGAGTGAGCAGGGCGAGCTTTCCTAGTAGCCCATACGAGCAGATAACTGTTCATGAATTAAAGCTGCATAGGCCACCAGAGAGAGAGGGGGAGGAGAGGACAAAATAGAGGAGGGGAGGGGAGGGGAAATGAAAGGGAGGATGAGAGAAGGGAGGTATGAACGACAGGAGGGGAGGGGAGGGGAAAGGGTGGATGAGAGAAAGGAGGTATGAACGACAGGAGGGTAGGGGAGTGGAGGGGAGGGGAGGGGAGGGGAAGGGTGGATGAGAGAAGTGAGGTATGAACGACAGGAGGGGAGGGGAGGGGAAAGGGTGGATGAGAGAAGGGAGGTATGAATGACAGGAGCGGAGGGGAGGGGGGGGAAAGGGTGGATGAGAGAAGGGAGGTATGAATGACAGGAGGGGAGGGGAGGGGAGGGGGGAAAGGGTGGATGAGAGAAGGGAGGTATGAATGACAGGAGGGGAGGGGAGGGGAAAGGGTGGATGAGAGAAGGGAGGTATGAATGACAGGAGGGGAGGGGTAGATGAGAGAAGGGAGGTATGAACGACAGGAGGGGAGGGGAAAGGGTGGATGAGAGAAGGGAGGTATGAATGACAGGAGGGGAGGGGAGGGGAGGGGAAAGGGTGGATGAGAGAAGGGAGGTATGAATGACAGGAGGGGAGGGGAGGGGTAGATGAGAGAAGGGAGGTATGAACGGCAGGACGGGAGGGGAGGGGAGGGGAAAGGGTGGATGAGAGAAAGGAGGTATGAACGACAGGAGGGAAGGAAAAGATAGACGATGAGAGGAAATGACAGCAAAGGGAAATAAAACAGGGCAGGCAGGTAAAGGAAGGCTGGTGAGGGATGGACTCAGGTCAGAAAAGCAGGACTTTTCTCCTCAACCCACTCTGTCTCTTGACCCAGAGGACCAGAAGACTGAATGAATTAAAGCTGAACAGAACTCCTGTGCAACAGGGAGGGAGGGTTGGAGGGAGGTTTATGTTTAAGAATGGGAAAGTCCCATAATTGCATTACGTGTGGAAGCATGCCATGAGAACTACTGTACAATGGAGGACTGATAACAAGATGGTGTTGACACAGTAAGTAAGGGAACATTTAAAAGCCACTGTTTCTGTCTTGTTTAGTTTAGGAAAGGGCATCATTTGGCAGGCTTGGTTAAAAATTATAGCACAGGGATTCCAGCACTGTCTGTCTTGTCTGTCTGTATTTCTCCCTCCCTCTCTGTCTTTGTCCTCTCTCCCTCTCTCTCTGTCATTCTACCTCCCTCCCTCTCTGTCTTAGTAATTCTCTCTCCCTCCCTTTCTCTCTCAGTCCGTCTCCCTCCATCTATATCTTAGTCCTTCTCTCTCCCTCCCTCTCTGTCTTAGTCCTTCTCTCTCCCTCCCTCTCTGTCTTAGTCCTTCTTTCTCCCTCCCTCTCTGTCTTAGTCCTTCTCTCTGTCATTCTACCTCCCTCTCTGTCTTAGTCCTTCTCTCTCCCTCCCTCTCTGTCTTAGTCCTTCTCTCTCCCTCCCTTTCTCTCTCAGTCCGTCTCCCTCCATCTATATCTTCGTCCTTCTCTCTCCCTCCCTCTCTGTCTTAGTCCTTCTGTCTCCCTCCCTCTCTGTCTTAGTCCTTCTCTCTCCCTCCCTCTCTCTCTGTCTTAGTCCTTCTCTCTCCCTCCCTCTCCGTCTTAGTCCTTCTCTCGGCCTCCCTCTGTTTTAGTCTTTCTCTGTCTTAGTCCTTCTCTATCCCCCCCTCTCTGTCTCCAACATGAAAAATGTGTATTTGTCCCTCTTTACAAAGTTCCAGCCAAACAAACAGATAGACTTAGTGGCTGTATACCGGCTGGGTAGTGGCTGGGTAGTGGCTGGGTAGTGGCTGGGTAGTGGCTGGGTAGAGGCTGGGTAGTGGCTGGGTAGTGGCTGGGTAGTGGCTGGGTAGTGGCTGGGTAGTGGCTGTATACCGGCTGGGTAGTGGCTGGGTAGAGGCTGGGTAGAGGCTGGGTAGTGGCTGGGTAGTGGCTGGGTAGAGGCTGGGTAGTGACTGGGTAGTGGCTGTATACCGGCTGGGTAGTGGCTGGGTAGTGGCTGGGTAGTGACTGGGTAGTGACTGGGTAGTGGCTGGGTAGAGGCTGGGTAGTGGCTGGGTAGAGGCTGGGTAGTGGCTGGGTAGAGGCTGGGTAGAGGCTGGGTAGTGGCTGGGTAGAGGCTGGGCAGTGGTTGGGCAGTTGCTGGGTAGTGGCTGGGTAGTGGCTGGGTAGTGGCTGTATACCGGCTGGGTAGTGGCTGGGTAGAGGCTGGGTAGAGGCTGGGTAGTGGCTGGGTAGTGGCTGGGTAGTGGCTGGGTAGAGGCTGGGTAGTGACTGGGTAGTGGCTGTATACCGGCTGGGTAGTGGCTGGGTAGTGGCTGGGTAGTGACTGGGTAGTGTCTGGGTAGTGGCTGGGTAGAGGCTGGGTAGTGGCTGGGTAGAGGCTGGGTAGAGGCTGGGTAGTGGCTGGGTAGAGGCTGGGTAGAGGCTGGGTAGTGGCTGGGTAGAGGCTGGGCAGTGGTTGGGCAGTTGCTGGGTAGTGGCTGGGTAGTGGCTGGGTAGAGGCTGGGTAGTGGCTGGGTAGAGGCTGGGCAGTGGCTGGGCAGTTGCTGGGTAGTGGCTGGGTAGAGGCTGGGCAGTGGCTGGGCAGTTGCTGGGTAGTGGCTGGGTAGTGGCTGGGTAGAGGCTGGGTAGTGGCTGGGTAGAGGCTGGGCAGTGGCTGGGCAGTTGCTGGGTAGTGGCTGGGTAGTGACTGGGTAGTGGCTGGGCAGTGGCTGGGTAGAGGCTGGGCAGTGGCTGGGTAGAGGCTGGGTAGTGACTGGGTAGTGGCTGGGTAGTGGCTGGGTAGAGGCTGGGTAGTGGCTGGGTAGTGGCTGGGTAGTGGCTGGATAGAGGCTGGGTAGAGGCTGGGTAGTGGCTGGGTAGTGGCTAGGTAGAGTCTGGGCAGTGGCTGGGTAGTGGCTGTATACCGGCTGGCTAGTGGCTGGGTAGAGGCTGGGCAGTGGCTGGGTAGAGGCTGGGTAGTGGCTGGGTAGAGGCTGGGCAGTGGCTGGGTAGTTGCTGGGTAGACACTGGGTAGTGGCTGGGTAGTGGCTGGGTAGAGGCTGGGTAGAGGCTGGGTAGTGGCTGGGTAGAGGCTGGGTAGTGGCTGGGTTGAGGCTGGGTAGAGGCTGGGTAGTGGCTGGTTAGAGGCTGGGTTGAGGCTGGGTAGAGGCTGGGCAGTGGCTGGGTAGAGACTGGGTAGTGGCTGGGTAGAGGCTGGGCAGTGGCTGGGTAGTGGCTGGGTAGAAACTGGGTAGTGGCTGGGTAGTGGCTGGGTTGAGGATGGGTAGAGGCTGGGTAGTGGCTGGGTCGAGGATGGGTAGTGATAGGGTAGTGACTGGGTAGTGGCTGGGTATTGACTGGGTAGTGGCTGGGTATCAACTGGGTATTGACTGGGTAGTGGCTGGGTAGTGACTGGGGTCGTGGCTGGGTAGTGGCTGGGTATTGACTGGGTATTGACTGGGTAGTGGCTGGGTATTGACTGGGTAGTGGCTGGGTAGTGGCTGGGTAGTGGCTGGGTAGTGGTTGGGTAGTGGCTGGGTATTGACTGGGTATTGACTGGGTCGTGGCTGGGTGGTGGCTGGGTAGTTTATAAACACATATGAACTCCCTCCAAAACCACTCTCAATCAAATATAAGACCTTTCTCATGTCTTTAATTTGTCATAGGTTGATTAGGTAACACTTCCCAAAGAATAATACTCTACATAACATAGCAGGACTTTTATTAACCCATTGTTTTACTGACTACAGTGTAGTAGGTGATCACAGAGGGGCGGTTAGGAGTTGTCTGTTTGTCAGCTTGCCTGTCTGGGTGTGTCAGTGTAGCTCCACCACTACTTTATCTCTCTCCCCAGTGATAGCCTCATCACAATATCTATATACTTCCAACCCAGGAAACGCACATCTCTCTCTCTCTCTCTCTGTCTCTCTATCTCTGTCTCTCTCTCTCTGTCTCTCTCTGTGTCTCTCTATCTCTGTCTCTCTATCTCTGTCTCTCTATCTCTGTCTCTCTCTCTCTCTCTGTCTCTCTCTGTCTCTCTCTATCTCTGTCTCTCTATCTCTGTCTCTCTATCTCTATCTCTGTCTCTCTCTCTGTGTCTCTCTGTCTCTCTCTCTGTGTCTGTCTCTCTCTGTCTCTCTCTCTGTCTCTCTCTGTCTGTCTCTCTCTCTCTCTGTCTCTCTCTCTGTCTCTCTACAATCTGTCCCTCTCTCTCTCTGTATATCTCTCTCCTCCTCCAACCTGTCAGGTCTCTCTCTCTCTGTCTCTCTCTCTGTCTCTCTCTCTCTGTCTCTCTCTGTCTCTCTCTCTGTCTCTCTCTCTCTGTCTCTCTATCTCTGTCTCTCTCTCTCTGTCTCTCTCTCTCTGTCTCTCTCTCTCTGTCCCTCTGTCTCTCTGTCTCTCTCTCTCTGTCTCTCTCGCTCTCTCTCTCAGCCAGTGTAGTAGGGCAGGTCTGATAAGGTAAGTGGGTGGAGATTTGTTCTCATCATGACTTCGGTTCCCTAATGCCTCACTTTAATGTCCACTCTCTCAATCTCCATAACAAATATTACTGCTCTCTTAGATACCAGACAGCCTGGCCCCACACACACGCACACACACACACACACACGCACACACGCACACGTTTTTACCATCTCGAGGTTGTGTGTTGATGTTGTGATTATAGAGAGTGTTTAAGGTTGAGGATGAGTCATCCACACGCTCATGCTCACACACAGGTCCTAATCTAAATAGTGATTGACAAATGAAAAAGGCCCCTCTCTCCCTCTTGCTCTGTGCAGGTCTCCCTCCCTCCCCCTCTGTCTTCATCCCTCTTCCTCTCCCTTCCTCTCTCTCCTTCTCTCACAGTCTACCCCCCCCTCTCTCTCTCTTTCTCTCTGTCTCTCTACATCTCTCTCCCCATGTAACATACCAAGAGCTATGGGTTGGTAAATCAATTCTGTTCTGCTGTATTTCTTAACATCTAAGTAGAGGTGGTAGAGGAGAAGAGGAGGGGAGGAGGAGAGAAGGAGTGAAGGAAATAATAATAGAATGAGGAGAGGAGGAGAGAATGAAAGAAGAAGAGAATGAGATGAGGGGAGGAGAGGAGAGGAGGAGAGAAGGAGGGGAGAAGAGAACGAGAGGAGGAGAGAAGGAGATGAGGGGAGGAGAGGAGGAGAGATTAAGGGGATCAGAAAAGGAAGAAGGGGAGGAGAGAAGGAAGGGAGAAGAGAAGGAGAGGAGGAGAGGAGGGGAGGAGGAAGGGAGAAGAGAAGAAGAGGAGAGGAGGACGGGAGGAAATGAGGAGAAGATGAGAGGAGGGGAGGAGGAGAGAACAAGCCCCAAATAGAGGGTCTTCAAAAATATCTATCTATCTCTGCCTCCCCCCTCTCTCGTCAATTTTAGGGGCTTTATTGGCATGGGAAATTTTCATTGCCGAGCAAAGTGAAATAGATAATAAAAAAAAGTGAAATAAACAATAAAAAATTAACAGTAACATTACAAAGAATTGAGACATTTCAAATGTCATGTTATATCTATATACAGGGTTGTAATGATGTACAAATAGTTAAACTACAAAAAGGAAAATGAACTCTCTCTCTCAGTGAACTCTCTCTCTCTCAGGTCTGAGCAGGTCTACTTTAGTATAACACTATTGGTTCTAGTCTCAGCTCACTGACTGGGGGAATGTGTGAGTGCCAGATTACATTGTGTGTGTGTGTACACACAATGTATGAATGTCTGCATTACAGCCATGTCTTTAATCAAAACCATCTGCCCTCCACTCCCAACATGCAACAAAACCCTCTTCCAACCAATCACAAATCTCCACTGCCATATACTGTATTACCCAATGACGTGTCTTGTCTTTGTGGGGCGGCTTAAGGATTCTGAGAAGCTGAGCAGCTTCGTAATCAACTGCATGGTAATCACAGTGTCTTCACCACAATACCACTATGAAGACACCTTCTCATGGCTTCCTGGAGCAGAGGAGAGGAGAGGAGAGGAGAGAAGAGGAGGAGGAGAGGATGAGGAGAGGAGGAGAGGATGAGGAGAGGAGAGGATGAGGAGAGGAGGAGAGGAGAGGAGAGGAGGAGGAGAGGAGAGGATGAGGAGGAGAGGAGAGGATGAGGAGAGGATGAGGAGAGGTGGAGAGAAGGAAGAGAGGAAGAGAGTACTGCCAGAGGCTTGCTGTACCCCCTCCTCTCCCCTTAAAGGGATTGTTCATGAGTTCACTGTTGTTACAGTCCCAAAATATGTTGCATGTCAGGCAGCAGTCAGGTTTTGAAGATATTATGATATTGAACGAGCAAAGTGTCACCTGCCACATGACCATGATGATGCGAAATGATGAGGCGGCAGGTGACACAATGTATTTCTCAGCAGATACAGGATGTGGAGAAAAGAGCTATGCAGATGTCAGGCTGAGACTTATTAGGCTACTACAGAGCATAAAACTGTGGTTTCATTCACACACACACGCACGCACACACGCACGCACGCACGCACACACACACACACACACACACACACACACACACACACACACACACACACACACACACACACACACACACACACACACGCACACACACGCACAGAGATTCAAAGTTTGACTCCACATGTTTTGCTAGGTAGAGTTACCTAGCTCTAGACGATTGTAGCGTGTTCTGTTTGTTTGACTCCACATGTCTTGGTAGGTAGAGTTACCTTGCTCTAGACGATTGTAGCGTGTTCTGTTTGTTTGACTCCACATGTTGACTCCACATGTCTTGGTAGGTAGAGTTACCTAGCTCTAGACAATTGTAGCGTGTTCTGTTTGTTTGACTCCACATGTTGACTCCACATGTCTTGGTAGGTAGAGTTACCTTGCTCTAGACGATTGTAGCGTGTTCTGTTTGTTTGACTCCACATGTTGACTCCACATGTCTTGCTAGGTAGAGTTACCTAGCTCTAGACGATTGTAGCATGTTCTGTTTGCTTGACTCCACATGTTGACTCCACATGTTGACTACACATGTCTTGGTAGCATTACCTTGCTCTAGACGATTGTAGCGTGTTCTGTTTGTTTGACTCCACATGTTGACTCCACATGTCTTGGTAGGTAGAGTTACCTAGCTCTAGACGATTGTAGCGTGTTCTGTTTGTTTGACTCCACATGTCTTGCTAGGTAGCGTTACCTAGCTCTAGACGATTGTAGCGTGTTCTGTTTGTTTGACTCCACATGTCTTGGTAGGTAGAGTTACCTTGCTCTAGACGATTGTAGCGTGTTCTGTTTGCTTGACTCCACATGTTGACTCCACATGTTTTGTCTAGGTAGAGTTACCTAGCTCTAGACGATTGTAGCGTGTTCTGTTTGTTTGACTCCACATGTTTTGTTCTGTTTGTTTGACTCCACATGTAGTCTTGTTACCTAGCTCTAGACGATTGTAGCGTGTTCTGTTTGTTTGACTCCACATGTTGACTCCTACATGTCTTGGTTTGAGGTAGAGTTACCTAGCTCTAGACGATTGTAGCGTGTTCTGTTTGTTTGACTCCACATGTTGACTCCACATGTCTTGTTTGTTTGAGGTAGAGTTACCTTGCTCTTGACGATTGTAGCGTGTTCTGTTTGCTTGACTCCACATGTTGACTCCACATGTCTTGGTAGGTAGCGTTACCTAGCTCTAGACGATTGTAGCGTGTTCTGTTTGTGACTCCACATGACTCCACATGTCTTGGTAGGTAGAGTTACCTAGCTCTAGACGATTGTAGCGTGTTCTGTTTGTTTGACTCCACATGTTTTCCACATGCTAGGTAGAGTTACCTAGCTCTAGACGATTGTAGCGTGTTCTGTTTGTTTGACTCCACATGTTTGTCTAGGTAGAGTTACCTAACTCTAGACGATTGTAGCGTGTTCTGTTTGTTTGACTCCACATGTCTTGCTAGGTAGAGTTACCTAGCTCTAGACGATTGTAGCGTGTTCTGTTTGCTTGACTCCACATGTTTTGCTAGGTAGAGTTACTAGCCTAGACGATTGTAGCATGTTCTGTTTGTTTGACTCCACATGTCTTGGTTTCTAGACGATTGTAGCGTGTTCTGTTTGTTTGACTCCATTTGCTAGGTAGAGTTACCTACCTTGCTCTAGACGATTGTAGCGTGTTCTGTTTGTTTGACTCCACATGTTGACTCCACATGTTTTGGTAGGTAGAGTTACCTAGCTCTAGACGATTGTAGCGTGTTCTGTTTGTTTGACTCCACATGTCTAGCTAGGTAGCGTTACCTAGCTCTAGACGATTGTAGCGTGTTCTGTTTGTTTGACTCCACATGTCTTGGTAGGTAGAGTTACCTTGCTCTAGACGATTGTAGCGTGTTCTGTCTGCTTTGACTCCACATGTTGACTCCACATGTTTTGGTAGGTAGCGTTACCTAGCTCTAGACGATTGTAGCGTGTTCTGTTTGTTTGACTCCACATGTTTTGCTAGGTAGAGTTACCTAGCTCTAGACGATTGTAGCGTGTTCTGTTGGTTTGACTCCACATGTTGACTCCACATGTCTGTGGACTCCACATGTAGGTAGAGTTACCTAGCTCTAGACGATTGTAGACTGTTTGTTTGACTTGTTTTGCTAGGTAGAGTTACCTAGCTCTAGACGTGTTCTGTTTGTTTGACTCCACATGTTGACTCCACATGTCTTGGTAGGTAGAGTTACCTTGCTCTTGACGATTGTAGCGTGTTCTGTTTGCTTGACTCCACATGTTGACTCCACATGTCTTGCTAGGTAGAGTTACCTAGCTCTAGACGATTGTAGCGTGCTCTGTCTGTTTGACTCCACATGTCTTGCTAGCTAGGTAGCGTTACCTGTCTTGCTTACCTAGACGATCACATGTTTTGCAAGCGTGTTCTGTTTGTTTGACTCCACATGTTTTGTCTTGGTAGGTAGCGTCTACCAATAGTCAGAGTCAAGACGATTTTTTTACGGTATGCGTGTTCTGTTAGTTTGAACTCCACATGTTTCATTTCAATAGGTAGCATCACAGTTAACCTACCCATCAAAAATGGCAAAACGGAAGGTGGACACTGAGAACGATGGGAGTGGAGTATATGTTCACGGAGTGTTCTGTTGGAGAAAGTTATGACTCCACATGTATGGACATTGCTAGGTAGACAGGCTCTGTTCAAAAAGCCAAATCACAAGGCCAGGCTCTGTCAAGGCCAGTTTTATTTTGGCAGAAGAGATTAAATCAGCCCGGCCATTTACGGAGGGGGATTTCATCAAAAACTGCATGATTAAAGTTTGTGACTTTGCCCAGAAAAAAGGCAACTTTTTTAAATGTGAGTTGACTCCACATGTTCAATCTAAAAGAGCTCCACATGCCTTGACTTGCCCAGTTGTAGCATTACCTGACAGAGGAGTTTTTGCTCTAGACGATGATTTGTATGAAGAGGTGTCAAGATGTTCTGTTTGTTTGACTCCACATGTTGAAAAGATGCTCCAGCTTATGTTTTGGTAGGTAGAGTTACATCATCAGCTCTTTAGAAAGGTTTGAATCACCGCCAGTTCAAGGCATTTCTGAGCGTGTTCTGTTTGTTTGACTCCACATGTTTCGAGCTTCGTGAGGAGATTTGTCTTCTTGGACAGCAAAGGGAAAGACACAACACAACTCCGAGACTGTGTGAAATGGAAATAGTCTAGGTAGAACATTCGAACAGTCCGGCCCTGTTACCTTTAGCTCTAGACGATTGTAGCGTTTTCGTGTTCTGTTTGTTTTGACTCCACATGTCTTGGTAGGTAGAGTTACCTTGCTCTAGACGATTGTAGCGTGTTCTGTTTGTTTGACTCCACATGTTGACTCCACATGTTTTGCTAGGTAGCGTTACCTAGCTCTAGACGATTGTAGCGTGTTCTGTTTGTTTGACTCCACATGTTTCCACATGTCTTGGTAAGTAGCGTTACCTAGCTCTAGACGATTGTAGCGTGTTCTGTTGGTTTGACTCCACATGTTGACTCCACATGTCTTGGTAGGTAGAGTTACCTAGCTCTAGACGATTGTAGCGTGTTCTGTTGGTTTGACTCCACATGTTGACTCCACATGTCTTGGTAGGTAGAGTTACCTTGCTCTAGACGATTGTAGCGTGTTCTGTTTGTTTGACTCCACATGTTGACTCCACATGTCTTTCTGTTTGTTTGACTCCACATGTTGACTCCACATGGTAGGTAGCGTTACCTAGCTCTAGACGATTGTAGCGTGTTCTGTCTGCTTGACTCCACATGTCTTGCTAGGTAGCGTTACCTAGCTTTAGACGATGTCTTGCTAGGTAACGTCACCTGTAGCGTGTTCTGTTGTTTGACTCCACATGTTTTTCTAGGTAGCGTTACCTAGCTCTAGATAATTGTAGCGATGTTTTTCTAGGTAGCGTGTTCTGTTGGTTTGACTCCACATGTTTTGCTAGGTAGCGTTACCTAACTCTAGACGATTGTAGCGTGTTCTGTTGGTTTGACTCCACATGTTTTTCTAGGTTGCATTACCTCGCTCTAGACGATTGAAGCGTGTTCTTGTTTTTTGAAAATAGTGAGCCAACATGTTTTCAGCACTTTTATTTCCCTTGACTGATCAAAGCTCATTTTCTCGTGACATATAGTGAGCAATCTGTTTGCAACATCAAATCTTAATAGAATCGCAGCATTGAATGGAAATACATAGAGAATCGTGAGAATCACAATACATATCGTATTAAGATCGTGATAAGATCGTATTGCGAGGTTCCTGGCAATTCCCAGCAATTTTGGACACCGTTAAAATAACAAATTCATCAAGGAGTCTTAAGAACGTTTTGCCATGAAGGATGTTCCAGGACAGATCGACACGTCTTTACCCCTTCAACCAACCCATTTCGCCCCCTAATCTACTATATATATCCCATTTAGCAGACGCTTTTGTCCAAAGCGACTTACAAGTCGGCTGGGACCACTACTTTTGCATATGGGTGGCCCCAGTGGGAAACGAACCCACGACGCTTGGCATTGCAAGTGCCATGCTCTACCGACTGAGCCACACAGGACTCCAGGACTACTATAATTGTATTTTTATTTATTTAACCCTTTATTTAACTAGGCAAGTCAATCAGGAACAATTTCTTATTTACAATGATGGCCTACCAAAAGGCAAAAGGCCTCCTGCGGGGACAGGGGCTTGGATTAAAAATTAAAAATACAAATAAAATACAAATATAGGACAAAACACACATCACAACAAGAGAGACAACACAACACTACATAAAGAGAGACCTACGATATTATAGCATGGCAGCAACACATAACAACACAGCATGGTAGTAACACAACATCTCAACAACATGGTAGCAACACAACATGGCAGCAGCACAACATGGTAGCAGCACAAAACATGGTACAAACATTATTGGGCACAGATAATAGCACAAAGTGCAAGAAGGTAGAGACAACAATACATCATGCAAAGCAGCCACAACTGTCAGTAAAAGTGTCCATGGTTGAGTCTTTGAATGAAGAGATTGAGCTAAAACTGTCTAGTTTGATTGTTTGTTGCAGCTCGTTCCAGTCGCTAGCTGCAGCGAACTGAAAGGATGAGCGACCCGGGGATGTGTGTACTTTGGGGACCTTTAACAGAATGTGACTGGCAGGAGGGGTGTTGTATGTGATGAGGGCTGCAGTAGATGTCTCAGATGGGGGGAGTGAGGGTTTTGTAAATAAGCATTAACTAGTGGGTTTTCCGATGGGTATACAGGGATTTCCACTTTACAGAGGAGTATAGAGTGCAGTGATGTGTCCTATAAGGAGCATTGTTGGTAAATCTGATGGCCGAATGGTAAAGACATCTAGCCACTCAAGAGCACCCTTACCTGCAAATCTACACATTATGTCTTCGTAATTTAGCATGGTTTTGATGGTCATCTGAATCAGGGTTAGTTTGGCAGCTGGGTTGAAAGAGCAGCGATTACAATAGAGGAAACCAAGTCTAGATTTAACTTTAGCCTGCAGCTTTGATATGTGTTAAGAGAAGGACAGTGTACTGTCTAGCCACACTCCCAAGTATTTGTATGAGGTGACTACCTTAAGCTCTAAACCCCCAGAGGTAGCAATCACACCTGTGGGGAAAGGGGTATTCTTCTTACCAAACCACATTACCTTTGTTTTGGGGGTGTTCAGAACAGGGTTGAGGGCAGAGAAAGCTTGTTGGACACTTAGAAAGCTTTGTTGAAGAGCGTTTAACACAAATTCCGTGAGGGGCCAGCTGATTTTAAGACTGTATCATCTGCATATAAATGAATGAGATAGTTTCCTACTGCCTGAGCTATGTTGTTGATATAAATTCAGAAGATCGTGGGGCCTAGGATCGAGCCTTGGGGTACTCCCTTGGTGACAGGTAGTGGCTAAGACAGCAGATGTTCAGACTTTATACACTGCATTCTTTGAGAGAGTTAGTTAGCAAATGAGACCAAAGACCCCTCAGAGACAGCAACACTCCTTAGCCGGGGCACATGAATGGAATGGTCTACCATATCAAAATCTTGGGCCAAGTCAATAAAAATAGCAGCACAACATTGCTTAGTGACAAGCGCAATGATGACATCATTGAGGACCTTTAAGGTTTCATAACCTGAGTGGAAACCAGATTGCATACAAGAGAGAATACTATAGACGTAAAGAAAGCCAGTCAGTTGATTATTGACTTTTACCAACACTTTTGAAAAACTGGGCAAAATAGAAATAGGCCTGTAACAGTTAGGATCAGCTTGATCTCCCCCTTTAAATAAAGAACAAACCTTCGCTGCCTTCCAAGCAATGGGAACCTCCCCAGAGTGGAGAGATGTTAAAAAGGTCCTTAAAGAAGAAAGGGTCTAAACCACCCGACCCAGATGTTTTTTGGGGGTCAAGTTTAAGGAGCTCCTTTAGCACCTCGGATAGTGACTGCCTTCAGGGAGAAACTTTAGTGGGGAAGGGGGAAAAGAGAGAGGAGCATCGGGGCTATTCCCATTAAACGGGGTGGGAGATGAGGAAATGTTGGATGGGCAAGGAGGCATGGCTGAGTCAAATAGGAATCCTAATATAATGAAGTGGTGACTAAAGAGCTCAGCCATGTGCTTCTTGTCAGTAACAACCACATCATCAACATTAAGGGACATGGGCAGCTGTGAGGAGGAGGGTTTATTCCCCAGATCTTTAACCTTTTTCCAGAACTTATTGGGGTTAGACCCACAGAGAGAGAGAACAGAGAGAGAAGTGTACTTATTTGTAATTTGCCTAAATAAGAGCCAGTCAGCCTGAGTATGCGTGTGCCAAGCCTTTCGCCAAATGCAATTCTTGAGGTGGAGTAACTCAGCAAGATCACAGTCTAACCAGGGGATGAACCTGTTTTTAATTCTCATTTCTTTATGAGGGTGTGTTTGTTAACTATACCAGTGAAAATATAATAAAAGAAGGTCCAAGCGTCTTCGACAGAGGGCACGAAGCTGATCTCATTTTACAGAGGCCAGTTCATGAAAGAAGGCTTGCGTCTACGACAAATCAGTCGTTTCACTGACCAACTATTACGAACAAACTTCGAGTGTTAACGTGCAGAAAATCCTGGCTTTTACGAGAACAGAAATCAGTGAAGCAGATATCAGAGCACAAGTCATAATTGGGGCTAGCAACAGTTGACATCATCAGCAGTAATACAATCAAGGCACAGCTGAGGACAGGGAGAGCTCTGCGGTGTTGATTTATGGCATTTGAATGTGCATTAGATGGCAACAAGATCATATTGTACAACAATATCATCAGGTAACATGAATTTAATGCCGGCGAGAGGTGGTTAGCATAGGATGGGAGGCCGAAAGTCTGTGTAGACAATAGAGAGTCAGAGTGGGAACAAGCACAGTCTGTCCCAAGGTTGGGTTAACAAGAAAGCTCATATTCAACAAAGCATGCACGGGTCATGAGGCAAATAGCAAAATAGCAAAAAGCACATTGTTCGATCAATAAAATAACATCAAATTGATCAGAAATACAGTGTAGAAATTGTTAATGTTGTAAATGTCTATTGTAGCTGGAAACAGCTTTTATTGTAATATCTACATAGGTGTACAGAGGCCCATTTTCAGCAACCATCACTCCTGTGTTCAAATGGCACATTGTGTTAGCTAATGCAAGTTAATCATTTTAAAAGGCTAATTGATCATTAGAAAACCCTTTTGCAATTATGTTAGCACAGTTTAAAAATGTTGTGCTGATTAATGAAGCATTACAACTGTCCTTCTTCAGACTAGTTGAGTATCTGGAGCATCAGCATTTGTGGATTTGTTTACATTCTCAAAATGGCCAGAAACAAAGACCTTTCTTCTGAAACTTGTCAGTATATTCTTGTTCTGAGAAATGAAGGCTATTCCATGTGAAAAATTGCCAAGAAACTGAAGATCTCGTACAACGCTGTGTACTACTCCCTTCACAGTACAGCGCAAACTGGCTCTAACCAGAATGGACGCCTCACAAGTCCTCAACAGGCAGCTTCATTAAATAGTACCCGCAAAACACCAGTCTCAATGTCAACAGTGAAGAGGCGACTCCGGGATGGTGTTGATGTGAGCCATGTCCAGCCTTTCAAAGCATTTCATGGCTACAGACATTGGTGCTACGGGTTGGTAGTTATTTAGGCAGGTTACCTTAGTATTCTTGGGTACATGGACTATTGTAGTCTGCTTGAAACATGTTGGTATTATGAACTCAGACACGGACAGGTTGATAATGTCAGCGAAGACACTTGCCAGTTGGTCAGCACATGCTCGGAGTACACATCCTTGTAATCCGTCCTGACCCGGTGGCCTTGTGAATGTTGACCTGTTTTAAGGTCTTACTCACATCGGCTACGGAGAGCATGATCACACAGTCTTCCGGAACAGCTGATGCTCTCATGTACGTATCAGTGTTACTTGCCTCGAAGCTAGCATAGAAGCAATTTAGCTCATCTGGTAGGCTCGTGTCACTAAGCAGCTCGCAGCTGTGCAGGGAACAATCTTAGGGCAGACACTCTAACCTCAAGGCCACTGAAATGGTGTCAGTGGACTGACCGTGAATGTTCTGAGAGACTCTGGGTTAAGGTCGGTGATAAAGTAGTCTACAGTACTATTGCCAAGAGATGAGCTATAGGTGTACCTACCATAGGAGCTCCCTCAAAGCCTACCATTGACTATGTACATACCCAGCGTACGACAGAGCTGGAGGAGTTGTGACCTGTTTTTGTTGGTTATCTGGTGATGCTTATGGCTCCTGAGTGGCACAGCTGTCTAAGGCACTGCATCTCACTACATCATCATTAGTCATTTAGGTCAACATTGGATCATTCAGAGATCCTCACTGAACTTCTGGAGAGAGTTTGCTGCACTGAAAGTAAAGGGGCTGAATAATTTTGCACGCCCAATTTTTCAGTTTTTGATTTGTTAAAAAAGTTTGAAATATCCAATAAATGTCGTTCCACTTCATGATTGTGTCCCACTTGTTGTTGATTCTTCACAAAAAAATACAGTTTTATATCTTTATGTTTGAAGCGTGAAATGTGGTAAAAGGTCGCAAAGTTCAAGGGGGCCGAATACTTTCGCAAGGCACTGTAGTAGCAACAGGAACGCATGCATTCTTCAAACGCCCACCCTGACAGCATCTACTTTTCTCTCAGACTCAGAGGTTCATCCTTAGTCACTGACAGCGTCTACCTCTCTCTCAGACTCGGGTGTTATGCGTTAGTCACTGACAGCGTCTACCTCTCTCTCAGACTCAGGGGTTATGCGTTAGTCACTGACAGCATCTACCTCTCTCTCAGACTCAGGGGTTATGCGTTAGTCACTGACAGCATCTACCTCTCTCTCAGACTCAGGGGTTATGCGTTAGTCACTGACAGCGTCTACCTCTCTCTCAGACTCAGGGGTTATGCGTTAGTCACTGACAGCGTCTACCTCTCTCAGACTCAGGGGTTATGCATTAGTCACTGACAGCGTCTACCTCTCTCTCAGACTCAGAGGTTAATCCTTAGTCACAGTACATTTTCAGGGCATGCTGTTCTTGTTGTGTTGCTGTTGCTGATAGAAGAGTGTGTTTCATTGTCGGCTGTCAGACTTAATAAATACGGGTTGAGAGGGGAGACTTGTGTGGCTATGGCCTTGTGTGTGTTTTACAATGATCCATTATGCAGTTGTCTGTTTGAGCAGTAGGGCCAGCATATCCTTATGTATTAGACATGACCCGGGACATTCAGCCACGACCAGGGACTATCAGCCACGGCCCGGGACTATCAGCCACGGCCCGGGACTATCAGCCACGGCCCGGGACGATCTGAGAAATAAAAAATAATGCACGTTGTTATGGTGACTATTTCTTTCAACACTGAAATGAACCTACGAGTTCGCTGCTCGCTGCAGAACTAGTGGAGATACTTTCTTACTGAAACAGTGGAGTCTCATAGTCTCATACACGCACACACACACATACGCACGCACGCACACGCACACACACACACTGGTTGCCCTTTTCTTGTTGTTTTCTTGTTTATTGCTGATTTTATTGTACACTGTGGTATTTCACCCAATAGATTTAGGAGTTTATCAAAATTGGGTTTGTTTTAAATTTCTTTGTGGGTCTGTGTAATTTGAGGGAAATTTGTGTCTCTAATATGGTCATACATTTGGCAGGAGGTTAAGAAGTGCAGCTCAGTTTCCACCACATGTTGTGGGCAGTGAGCTCATAGTCTGTCTTCCCTTGAGAGCCAGGTCTGCCTACGGAGGCAGATCTCAATAGCAAGGCTATGCTCACTGAGTCTGTACTAAGTCAAACCTTTCCTTGAGTTTGTGTCACTGTGCTCTCTCTCTCTTTAGGGACAAATAGCATTCTAGTTTTCTCAGATTTTTTGTTAATTCTTTCCAACATATCCAGTAATTACATTTTTGTTTTCTCATGATTTGGTTGGGTCTAATTGTGTTGCTGTCTTGGGGCTCTGTGGGCTCTGTTTGTGTTGGTGAACAGAGCCCCAGGACCAGCTTGCTTAGGGGACTCTTCTCCAGGTTCATCTCTCTGTAGATGATGGCTTTGTTATGGATGGTTTGGGAGTCACTTTCTTTTACGTGGTTAAAGAATTCAACTGCTCTTTTCTTGATTTTGATAATTAGTTGGTATCGGACTAATTCTCCTCTGCAGAATTGTTTTTGCATCCATTTAGTGAATTCTTGGTTGGTGTGCGGACACCGGACCAATCATACAGGTGGTGGGAAAAGTACCCAACTGTCGGAGTAAAAGTAAATATACCTTAATTAATAAAATAGTTGTGAAAAGTCACCCAGTAAAAAAACTACTTGAGTAAAAGTCTAAAAGTGTTTGGTTATAAATATACTTAAGTATAAAAAATAAACGTAATTGCAAAAAGTAAAGAATAAATGTCTTTTATGAAGCAAACCAGACAGCATCATTTTCTTATTTTTTTCAATTTACAGATATCCATGGGCGTGCTCCAACACTCAGACATTTACAAACTATGTCTGTGTTTAGTGAGTTCAGAGACAGTAGGGATGACCCAGGGATGTTCTCTTGATAGGTGCGTGACCATTGTCCTGTCCTGCTACAGTAAGCATTCAAAATGTAACGGGTATTTGTGGGTGTCAAGGAAAATGTATGGAGTACAAAGTACAAAGTTGTCAAAAATAGAAATATTCAAGTTAAGTAC
>NC_088229.1:68977148-69034648 GCF_036934945.1 Oncorhynchus masou masou
TATGTCAGTATCCTGTAATTAATAATGATTGAACTAGTCTCTGTGTTGTGAATCAGGCTGGAGAAGTATGTCAGTATCCTGTAATTAATAATGATTGAACTAGTCTCTGTGTTGTGAATCAGGCTGGAGAAGTATGACAGTATCCTGTAATTAATAATGATTGAACTAGTCTCTGTGTTGTGAATCAGGCTGGAGAAGTATGACAGTATCCTGTAATTAATAATGATTGAACTAGTCTCTGTGTTGTGAATCAGGCTGGAGAAGTATGTCAGTATCCTGTAATTAATAATGATTGTATAACGACACAAGGCGGAGCCCAGATGCAGACGCAGGTGGTAGATGGTTCGAGTCTCTGATACTTATTGAACAACAAGGCACAGGCAAGAGGCAAGTCGAGGACAGGCAAGAGTTCATAACCAGTTCATAACCAAGAGTCCAAACGGTACAGGGTGGCAGGCAGGCTCAGTGTCATGGCAGGCAAAAGGTCAGAACCGGGAAGACTAGATAAGAGAGACTAGGAAAAACAGGAGCTTGGAATAACACTGGTTCACTTGGCAAGACAAGACGAACTGGCAACAGACAAACTGAGAACACAGGTATAAATACACTAACACATACCTGGTTGACAGGGGATGCCGGCGGTGAAAGTCGGTGATGAGAGCCGGGTCCAGGATGTCCTTAGCGAGGACACAGCAGCTCTCCTCCGGGCCATAACCCTCCCAGTCAACCATTTACTGGAAACCCCTGCCCCGTGGTCGAACACTCAGGAGGTGTCTCACCGTGTACCCCGGATGACCATCGATGACATGGGGAGGGGATTGTGGGCCTGGAAACAGAAGACAAAGGGCTCCGTCAAAGGGCTTAATCCTGGACACATGAAAAGTAGGGTGTATATAGAGGGCATGGGGCTACAGAAGAGCAACAGCAATGGGACAAAGGACTCTAGAGATGGGGAAGGACCAATGAAATTGGGTGAAGGATTGCTGGACTCCACCCAGAGGGGCAGGTCCTGTGTTGATAGCCATGGCCTCTGCCCAAGACGATAGCGGGGAGCTGTAGTCCGGCGGTGGTCTGCTTGTTGACGACACCTGGAGGTGGTCTTGAGAAGAGGCTCTTCTCCAGGTATGCCGACAGCAGTGGACGAACATCTGGGCTGAGGGTATGTTGACTTCCTGTTCTTGCTCTGGAAAGGAGGGCTGATACCCCATGGAGCACTCGAAAGGGGAAAGTCCAGTGGCCGAGCAGGGAAGAGTGTTCCGGGCATACTCCATCCGGACCAGTTGTTGTCTCCAGGTATTGGGTTGGTCGAGTCGAAGTAACGTAGTGTTGTTGCCAGGTCTTGATTTGCTCGCTCCGACTGGCCGTTGGACTGGGGATGATATCCGGAGGACAGGCTGGCCGTCAACTCAATAAGGGTGCAGAACGCTTTCCAGAACCCACCGAGAGTCCATGGATCTGGAAGGCGTGTTGCACCATGAGCTGGGCCATCTCTTTGGCAGAGGGGAGGAATGAAAAGGGCGGCTTTGGAAAACCGATCCATTACCATCAGGGTGACAGTGTTGCCATCAGATGGAGGAAGCCCAGTGACAAAATCCAGGGGAATATGGGACCAGGGGCAATGAGGAATGGGCAGTGGCTGAAGGAGGCCCGACGGAGCTTGCCATGGAGTCCTATTCAGGGCAAATACCATGTATGCGGTGATGAAGACAGAAGTGTCAGGAACAGTCACCAGAAGCATTGTCGGAGAAAGGCTAAGGTTCGACGGGAGCCAGGATGACAGGTAAGCCAGGAGGAATGAGCACACTCCAGGAACTGGGACGAATCAGGGACGAAGATCCATTTGGGACCGTTGTGCCTTGAGGACCAGAGTCTCAATAACCCAGACAACTGACCCTGCAAGGCATGAGGTAGGGAGGATGGTCTCAGAGTCAGAGGGTGTGGTAGCGGAACTATACAGGAGAGAGAGAGCGTCTGGCTTCACATTCTTGGACCATGGGTGGGAGGAGATAGTGAAGTTGAACCTGATGAATAACAGAGCCCAACAGGCCTGCCTAAAGTTAAGCAGCTTGGCTGTGCAGAGATATTCAAAATTCTTATGATCGGTCCAAACCAAAAATGGATGTTACACTCTTCCAGTGACATCTTGACCACCAGAAGTTCCCGGTACATGCGTCATAGTTTTTCTCAGGGAGTAGAGGCGATGGGACAGGATGGGACAGGGATGGAGTTCTTGGTCCTGTGCAGATCACTGGGACAGGATGGCCACCAACTCCAACGTCAGAAGCATTGACCTCAACCACAAACTTAACGGCACGGGGTCTGGATGGGCAAGGATGGGGGCAGTAGTGAACCAATGCTTAAGATCCACAAAAGCCCTGTCAACAGCTGGGGACAATTTGAACGGTACCTTGGGAGAAGTGAGTGCAGAGAGGGATCCGCCAGGGTGTTGTAGCCCCGGATGAAGTGGAGGTAGAAATTAGCAAACCCCAGGAAAAGTTGCAATTGTTCTCTGGATGTGGGTTTGGGCCAATCCACCCCCGCTCTCACTTTTTCAAGATTCATCTGGACATTTCCTTCAGCGATGACGTATACCCGAAAGGAGATAGTAGAGTGGTGAAAAATCGCAATTCTCAGCTTTCACAAGCGACTGGTTCTTCAGGAGGAGCTGAAGGACTTGTCGGACATGGAGGACGTGTTCTTGGGCAGACCGGGAGAAGACAAGGATGTCGTTGAGGTGGAGAAACTCAAAACAATTCAGCATGTCATGTCACGGAGCATCTTTGACGGCATGACCAGATACTCATGGTGTCCCCTGGTTGTGGTTAAAGCCATCTTCCACTCAACCCCCTCGCGTATGTTAACAAGATGGTAGGCATTCCGAAGGTACAACTTGGAAAAGATGGTAGCCCCCCTGAAGAGGTTCGAAAGCAGAGGAGAGGAGTGGCAGGGGGTAAAGATTTTTAATCGTGATGTCAGTGAGGCCCCGGTAGTCGATGCATGGACGCAAGGTCCTTTTCCACAAAGAAAAACACTGCACCAGTAGGGGATGCAGAAGTACGAATGCTCCCAGCAGCCAGAGGTGGTGTGGTGCCCTGGAGTACGCCAATGGCACAATCTTATGGACAATGCGGAGGAAGAGAGGTAACACGAGCCTTGTTGAATACTTCCAGGAGATCATGATACTCGGGAAGAGTAGAGAAATCCGAGGCTTTACTTAAACCCTGAGGAGGACGTCTCAGGGCGGCTGCGCCGATTAAGGAGGTGGGAGTTACAGAACGGGCTCCAATCCAGGTTTGAACCCGTGGTCCAGTCAGTAACGGGCTGGTGCTTTTGGAGCCAAGAAAATCCCAACACAACAGGGATGTGAGGGGATTCAATGAGGACCAGCTGTCTAGACTCACTGTGATTGCCAGATACCCGCATATTAATGGGAACTATTTTCTGCATGACTCTTCCAATGGAGCTGCGTCCAATGTTCTAGAATCCATGGGAACGGAGAGGAGTTGCGTGGGCATACCTTCTTCCGATACCAGGGTAGCGTCCATATAACTCTCATCTGCCCCAGAGTCAATGAGCACCCAGGGAGACTTAGACTGGTCTCCCCATAGCAGGATTACAAAAAAGGGAGTATGTGTAATGGGAATTAGAGAATTCCCAGTCTGACTCACCAGTGTACTCGTACCTGCTAATGAGTTAGGACTCTTTACTGGGCTGGTGGCTATGTCATGCCCCGGAGCACCACAATACAGACAACAGTTGGAGATCAGCCAACATGAACGTTACCTCGGCAAAAAATCTAGCTCTGCCCAGTTTCATAGGCTCTAGTGTGTCCGACTCACCTGTCGCCAATGATTCTCGAGGGAACTCGGACATGCAGCCTTCAGGATTCCTTCGGAGGTGAGCAAGCCGCAGCGGACCTAGATCTGACCTCCTCTCCCTCCTGCGTTCCCGTAGACGCCCATCAATCCTAATGGTGAGGGAGATGAGGGAATCGAGGTCCAGCGGTAAGTCCTGGGCTGCAAGCTCGTCTTTTATCTCCTCTGATAGTCCGCGAAGGAAGGTAACGAACAGGGCCTCCAGATTCCAGGCACTCTCGGCGGCCAAAGTGCTCCCGCATAGTCTGCCACACTATGGGAGTTCTGATGTCATTTCAGTCGTTTTCGGGCCGCCTGTAATTACTAATGATGGAACTATTGTCTGTGTTGTGAATCGGGCTGGAGAAGACACAGTAGTCCGTAGTTTATTAATGATGACCTCAGTGGATGTTGTCCACTACATGAGGCAACGTGTGTGTGTGTGTGTGTGTGTGTGTTATTTATTCTTTATTCTTTCTTAGAGCAAACTCATTCTATAGAGCAATGTCATTCTTTCTTATAGCAACATCATTCTATAGATCAACATCATTCTTTCTTAGATCAACATCATTCTTTCTTAGAGCAACATCATTCTATAGAGCAACATCATTCTACAGAGCAACATCATTCTATAGAGCAACATCATTATATAGAGCAAAAATATTATTTCTTGGAGCAACATCGTTCTATAGAGCACAATTATTATTTCTTAGATCAACATCATTCTATAGAGCAACATCATTCTATAGAGCATAATCATTCTATAGAGCAAAATCATTCTATAGAGCAACATCATTCTATAGAGAAACATCATTCTATAGAGCAACATAATTCTATAGAGCAAAATCATTCTATAGAGCAACATCATTCTATAGAGAAACATCATTCTATAGAGCAACATAATTCTATAGAGCAACATCATTCTATAGAGCAAAATTATTACTTCTTAGATCAACATCATTCTATAGAGCAACATCATTCTATAGAGCAACATCATTCTATAGAGCAAAATTACTATTTCTTAGAGCAACATCATTCTATAGAGCAAAATTATTATTTCTTAGAGCAACATCATTCTATAGAGCAAAATTATTATTTCTTAGATCAACATCATTCTATAGAGCAACATCATTCTTTCTTTAGTTGTGTAGACCTGCCTCTTCCCTTTTTGTGAGTGCAGTGTCTTGTTTATGGCTGTGTCATGAGTCGTGAAGATTAGTTCTATCACATTTGTGGTCAGGCTGTGTTTTGTTGTAACTGTTGTGGCTGTAGCCTCCCTCTCTCCAGAACCTGATTTGTGGTCAGGCTGTGTTTTGTTGTAACTGTTGTGGCTGTAGCCTCCCTCTCTCCAGAACCTGATTTGTGGTCAGGCTGTGTTTTGTTGTAACTGTTGTGGCTGTAGCCTCCCTCTCTCCAGAACCTGATTTGTGGTCAGGCTGTGTTTTGTTGTAACTGTTGTGGCTGTAGCCTCCCTCTCTCCAGAACCTGATTTGTGGTCAGCTCGTGCTGTTGCTTCCTCTCTTCCTCCCCCCATCCCTCTCTCTAGAACCTGATTTGTGGTCAGCTCGTGCTGTGGCTCCCTCCCTCCCTCCAGAGCCAGGTTTGTGGTCAGGCTGTGCTGTGGCTTCCTCTCTTCCTCCCCCCATCCCTCCCTCCAGAGCCAGGTTATGTCAGGCTGTGCTGTGGCTGTTTGTGTTTGTGAACAGAGCCCCAGGACCAGCTTGCTTAGGGGACTCTTCTCCAGGTTCATCTCTCTGTAGGCGATGGCTTTGTTATGGAAGGTTTGGGAGTCGCTTCCTTTTAAGTGGTTGTAGAATTTGATGTCTCTTTTCTGGATTTGGATAATTACCGGGATTCTAATTCTGCTTTTCATGCATTATTTGGTGTTTAACATTGTACACTGAGGATATATTTGGTGTTTGTCCCATTATGCGTCGTTGGTGAGCGGACCCCAGACCTCACAACCATGAAGGGCAATGGTTCTATGACTGATTGAAGTATTTTTAGCCAGATCCTAAATGGTATGTCAAATGTTATGTTCCTTTATGTTTTTTTTTGTTCCCTTCGGGTAACGGTGTCTAGATGGAATATGTATTTGTTGTCCGGCAACGGGACCTTTTTTGGAACACCATTATCTTTGTCTTACTGAGATTTACTGTCAGGGCCCAGGTCTGTCAGGGCCCAGGTCTGTCAGGGCCCAGATCAGACAGAATCTGTACAGAAGATCTAGATGCTGCTGTAGGCCCTTCTTGGTTTGGGACAGAAGCACCAGATCATCAGCAAACAGTAGACATTTGACCTCAGATTCTAGTAGGATGAAGTCGGTGATGCAGACTGTTCTGGTGCCCTCGGCAATTGGTTGATGTATAATTATGTTGAAGGGGGTGGGGCTCAAGCTGCATCCATGTCTCACCTCACGGCCCTGTGGAATGAAATGTGTGTGTTTTTTGCCAATTTTAACCGCACCGTAATTTGGTAAAAAGCCAATTTGACATTTGCTCAGTGCATTTCTTTCACTGAGGAAATGTACGAGTCTGCTGTCAATGATAATGCAGAGGATTTTCCCAAGGTTAATGTTGATGCATATCCCACAGTAGTTATTGGGGTCAAATTTGTCTCAACCCCAAATCACCCCATCTCCTCTGCTCACCATACCCACCCCCATAATGGCTGAACTAATTGTGTAGAATGGTCATTTAGCAGAAAGTGTGTGTAGCACAGTCATGTGTGTACAGAGAGAGAGAGAGAGAGAGAACATTAATAATGGCTCCCAATTAACTTAACTTTGATACTTTGGTTGCCGTCTCTCTGTACTTAAATGTTTCCCCGTTCATCCCTGGGTTGGAGGTCTGGCAAAGGAAGACCAATCATAACGCAGCACCTGGAGCCACAGACCAATGAGCATGGAGTGCTCATGCACTTCCTGTTGTGTCGACACAGTACCGCAAACCAGATGCAGGCAGGAACATGTAGACCCACGTGGAAAAGCCTTATATCTCTTATGTGATGATCTTTCTAATTACTCTTTGTCTTTGTGTAGAGAAGCATTTTTGACACATTCTATTGATGCGGATCAACAGATTTAGCTTTGACATATCGAGGACTGCCGTGCCTTTGAGGCTGAAATTATCATCACGTACTGTAGACACTTGTTTTCACTCTGTCCAATATTTCCAAGGCTTTCAGGATATTCTTTGTTGTCAAAATGACAGTCTTTTGAAGCTGGGAGAGAGCAGTGTGAGTGGAATTGTCTGACAATGTTTAACCACTCTCAATGTTGATCACTCATCATACTGGAACATATGCTGTTTCCACTCATATTCTTTCAAACACATCGTTTTTCATGATGTAGCTTACACTGTAAAATAAAATATTGTTGTTTTTACAGTATTATACAATAAAACTAACAGTAAAGTACTCTGAATTATTTACAAAAAAAGTCAATAAATCGCAATGCACACTGGGTGATTTTAGGCGTAACTGTTAACTCTTGTATCGTGTTTGGGTCTGTGGGACCCATTTTCAATGTTTGCTCAAATAAAAATGTTTATTTTAATAATTTTTTAACCTGAGACTCGTTGGCCTTGGCTCCTGTTTTGTGAAGAACATGTCAATTAAAACATTTTCATTGAGTGCACACTGTGCACCCCCCTATACATTTATATGACATTTGTGGTAATGAAAGTGTGGAAAAGTGTGTGTGTAGGTGAAAACAAGTAAAAAGGAAACGAAAAGGTTTGCATGTGAGCCTTCACTCTGCCTTCCTCCTCCCTCGGCCTGCTGTTTCAACAAAGCACCAATAACCTGTCTGTCTCCCTGCCTGTCTGCCTGTCTCCCGCTTTTCTCACACTTTTTACCCTTTGTAGTGACTGAAACCTCACAATGTCTTGCGGGAACCTGCACAATGTATTGTAAAAACATTGGAGGAGAGACACAACAAATAAATAGCTTTGCATGTGTGGCTCCTTAACACAATAAATCAGTATTGCAAAAATAATATCTGCTCCGAAGGCCTTAGAAATCATTTTTGCAGAGAGAGAAGCTTGTGTGGAAGGAGCATCTTCCACTTTGGAAGATTAAGTATTTTCAGAATGAGAATGAGGATAATGTCTCTGTCAATTCGGAGTCTGACAATGAGTTAGACGAAGGAGAATGAGATTGACCCTCACCCAGCCTGTCAGCAGCCAGCCCCAGTACCAGCCCTTCAGCAGCCAGCCCCAGTACCAGCCCTTCAGCAGCCAGCCCCAGTACCAGCCCTTCAGCAGCCAGCCCCAGTACCAGCCCTTCAGAAGCCAGCCTCAGTACCAGCCCTTTAGCAGCCAGCCCCAGGACCAGCCCTTCAGCAGCCAGCCCCAGGACCAGCCCTTCAGCAGCCAGCCCCAGGACCAGCCCTTCAGCAGCCAGCCCCAGTACCAGCCCTTCAGTAGCCAGGACCAGCCCTTCAGCAGCCAGCCCCAGTACCAGCCCTTCAGCAGCCAGCCCCAGTACCAGCCCTTCAGCCAGCCCCAGTACCAGCCTCAGCAGCCAGCCCCAGCCCTACCCAGCCCCAATGTTCAGCAGCCAGCCCCAGTACCAGCCCTTCAGCAGCCAGTCCCAGGACCAGGCCTTCAGCAGTCAGCCCCAGTGCCAGCTTGTCAGCAACCAGCTCATCAGCAGCCTACAAGAGGAGAATATGGATGTAAAAATATGGTGAAATTGAATGGTCTTCTTGCCCAAGGAATGAGCCACCCGCATGGCTGCCAATGTGATAAGGATGCAACCAGGGCCGATGCAGATGGAGGTTACTCATGTTACTCATGTACAGGACATGAAGTCTTCCCAGACACCATCCAGAAAATACTTCTGGACTGCACTCATTTGGAGGGAAGGCACATTTTTGGAGAGATATGGAAAGAAATGGAACAAACACATTTACATGCATTTACTTTGGGGTTCTTATCCTTACTGGTGTTTTCAGATCCACAGAATCCCTGTGGGTTACAGAAACTGGCAGATAACTTTTCTGTGCAACAATGTAACTGGAAAATGTCCATTATTTCCAACACAACCGAGACACCAGACCAGCTCGGCGGCAGAGAGACCAGCTAGCTGCAATCAGGTCAGTGCAGAGAGACCAGCTAGCTGCAATCAGGTCAGTGCAGAGAGACAAGCTAGCTGCAATCAGGTCAGTGCAGAGAGACCAGCTAGCTGCAATCAGGTCAGTGCAGAGAGACCAGCTAGCTGCAATCAGGTCAGTGCAGAGAGACCAGCTAGCTGCTATCAGGTCAGTGCAGAGAGACCAGCTAGCTGCAATCAGGTCAGTGCAGAGAGACCAGCTAGCTGCAATCAGGTCAGTGCAGAGAGACCAGCTAGCTGCAATCAGGTCAGTGCAGAGAGACCAGATAGCTGCAAGGTCAGTGCAGAGAGACCAGCTCTACAATCATGTCAGTGCAGAGAGACCAGCTAGCTGCAATCAGGTCAGTGCAGAGAGACCAGCTAGCTGCAATCAGGTCAGTGCAGAGAGACCAGCTAGCTGCAATCAGGTCAGTGCAGAGAGACCGGCTAGCTGCAATCAGGTCAGTGTGGGACAAGTGGGTGGACCGCCTTCCACTGTTTACAACCCTGGTCAAAATGTTAATGTTGATGAGCAGCTTATGCCATTTAGGGGCCGCTGCCCCTTCAGGCAGTACATACCGTCTAAACCCGCAAAATATGGAATCAAGATCTTCTGGGCTGCCTGTGATGCTGCTTCATCATCTGCGTGGAATCTGCAATTGTATACAGGGAAGCCAGATGGAGGAGCCCCTAAGAAGAACCAAGGGATGCAGGTTATCCTGGACGTGACACAAGGACTTGGTAGCCACAACATCATATCCGATAACCTTTTTACTCCGCACAAGCTGGAACAGGAGCTCCTCAAGAGGAAGCTGATGATGGTAGGAACAGTACGAGAAACAAGCTAGCTGTTAAATACATGGAACAGGCCTATCAATTCCTCTAAGTTTGTGTTCACGGCCTACACATCACCAGGGTCCGACATGGCAAAGAAAGGCAAAAATGTGCTACTCATGAGTACACTGCATAGGGATGGGAGAACATCAAAAACCAGAAATCACAATGGATTACAATGCTACAAAAAGGAGGGGTGACATTTTAGACAAGCTGGTGACTGGCAACAGCAGCAAAAGAGGAACCCTACGCTGGCATCTTGTGATATTCTTCAACATCTTGGATATCTCTGTCACGCCCTGACCTGTTTCACCTGTCTTTGTTCTTGTCTCCCCCCCCCCTTTCCAGGTGTTGCCCATCTTCCCCATTGTAACCCTGTGTACATACAGTATACCAGTGTTTTTCCGCTTGTCTGTTGCCAGTTTGTCTTGTTTGTCAAGTCTACCAGCCTTTGTCCTGTCAGCTCCTGTTTTTTCCCAGCCTCTCTTTTTCTCAGCCTCCTGGTTTTTGACCCTTGCATGTCCTGACCCTGAACCTGCCCACCTGACCACTCTGCCTGACCCTGACCCTGAGCCTGCCTGCCGTCCTGTACCTCTGCCCCTAGCTGGATTTCCGCCCTCTGCTTGAGCTGACCCTGAGCCTGCCTGCCATCCTGTACCTCTGCCCCTAGCTGGATTTCCGCCCACTGCTTGAGCTGACTCTGAGCCTGCCTGCCGTCCTGTACCTCTGCCCCTAGCTGGATTTCCGCCCTCTGCTTGAGCTGACTCTGAGCCTGTCAGCCGTCCTTTACCTCAGCCTCTTTTGCAATAATAAACATTGTTACTACGGTACGGTCTGCATCTGGGTCTTACCTTATCCTGAATGTACTAACTGACCCAGCAGACCCGGGCAAGCTGCACAACATCATCTCCACCCAAGAAACCACCATCGGGAGGCACGAGGAACTGCTTTGTGGACTTATGGAGGGGGTCCAAATGTTGGCTGAACGCATGGCCGGGCATTGAACGGTTTGCTGGAGCAATTCCGCGGGTTGTCTGGGAGGCAGCCTCTCATTGGCCACTCCACCTTCTCGGGAGCCCCGTTTAAGACCAAGGCTATGGATACCTACATTGGGGACTCCCTAGATGCTGGATTTATCAGTTCCTCTTCCTCTCCCGCCAGTGCAGGCTTAAGGGACCAAATTAACAAAGCCTACCATCAGTAACACACTACGCCGCCAGGGACTCAAATCCTGCAGTGCCAGACGTGTCCCCCTGCTTAAGCCAGTACATGTCCAGGCCCATCTGAAGTTTGCTAGAGAGCTTTTGGGATGATCCAGAAGAAGAAGATTGGGAGAATGTCATATGGTCAGATGAAACCAAAATATAACTTTTTGGTAAAAACTCAACTCGTCGTGTTTGGAGGACAAATAATGCTGAGTTGCATCCAAAGAACACCATACCTACTGTGAAGCATGGGGGTGGAAATATCATGCTTTGGGGCTGTTTTTCTGCAAAGGCACCAGGACAACTGATCTATGTAAAGGAAAGAATGAATGGGGCCATGTATCGTGAGATTTTGAGTGACAACCTCCTTCCATCAGCAAGGGCATTGAAGATGAAACGTGGCTGGGTCTTTCAGCATGACAATGATCCCAAACAAACCATCTGGGCAACGAAAGAGTGGCTTCGTAAGAAGCATTTCAAGGTCCTGGAGTGGCCTAGCCAGTATCTAGATCTTAACCCATAGAAAATCTTTGGAGGGAGTTGAAAGTCCGTGTTGCGCAGCAACAGCCCCAAAACATCACTGCTCTAGAGGAGATCTGCATGGAGGAAAGGGCCAAAATACCAGCAACAGTGTGTGAAAAATGTGTTTAGAGTTACAGAAATTTTTTGACCTCTGTCATTGCCAACAAAGAGTATATAACAAAGTATTGAGATAAACTTTTGTAATTGACCAAATACTTATTTCCCACCATAATTTGCAAATAAATTCATTAAAAATCCTACAATGTGATTTTCTGGATTTTTTTCTCTCATTTTGTCTGTCATAGTTGAAGTGTACCTATGATGAACATTACAGGCCTCACTCATCTTTTTAAGTGGGAGAACTTGCACAATTGGTGGCTGACTAAATACTTTTTTGCCCCACTGAATCCTCTAGCTATATACCATGTAGATATATATCCTTGAGCTATATATCTTGTAGCTTTATATCCTGTATCCTCTCTCTCTCTGTCTCTCTCTCTCTCTCAGATTACTTTTCTGGTCCTCCAGGGCTAAGCTGAGATAAGGATGTTTGTGTGTGTGTATGTATGTGTGTGTTTGCTTAGAATAAGTCACCCAACACAGAAGATGAGAGCTGAAATACCTGCGCTCGGCGGTAGAACCATGCGGCACAATACAGTTGAGTGGGAAAACAGGGATGAAGTCGTGCGGAGGAGAACTCAGAGAAGTACTCTTTGTGAGGAAGAGAGCTGAGAATGCCCAGAGGGCAGGCGAGTGTCTGCTTATCATGAGGGGCTCACCTCATTCGCCACTCAACCTGTCTTGTCTCCAACAGACCTGTTTGATTGGTTCGTTGAGCTTCTGAGATTCAGGTGAATCCCACATGTGAGATATGGAAATGAGAAATTGAAAGAGAACCACCTCCTCTGCACAGGCTTCCTCCCTTCTTATGAAGAATCCAAGGGACGAGGGGCGTTTCCAAGGGGCGTTTCCAAGGGACGTTTTCATGGGGCGTATGCAAGGGGCGTTTCCAAGGGACATTTCCAAGGGGCCTGTCAGTAAATCCTGGAGCTTAGTGGGTATCCTGTGTTAATTGGGATTCACCTCTGGAAAAATACAGATTTTGGGATTCTTCCGTTTTTGTCCTGGAAGCAGAAGGCTGGTTCTGACAAAGCAGCAGTTCTTTACGACTAAACTAAAAATATCCCTGGCTTTATCTCTGGAACGTGTTGGAACAGAGACCGATCCACACGTGTGTGTGTGTGTGTGTGAGAGAGGGAGACGGAGGGATGGAAATGAGTTTATCAGTATCCAGGGATGTTGACTATATTTCCTTTCGTCATAGTGTAAGACTACATAAATCCACCTAGCTACTTTACAGAATACACCATGTTGTCCAAGGTACTGTCTGTTGGCCATCTCTCTCCCCTCCCTCTCCCTCTCTGTTTTATGGGTGTATGTGGATCGAGGGCCTGTTTCGAAGGAGATTTCTTCACCCTACTTCCCTCTTTCTCCTGTTTGTCTTCCTCTCCTCTTTTGCTCCCACACTGGGGGATAGAGGGAGAGTGAGCTTCGTAACGTGAGAGAGGATGAGACACAGAGGGAGAAGGGGAGAGAGGAAAAGACCAAGAGGCAGAACGAGAGAGACGAAATAGAAAGAGAGAGATGGGGAAGAAGGGCGAGAGGGATTAAGTGCACTGCTTCTTAATGAGAGAAAGAGGAGGAGAGGAAAAGAGGGATAGATGGACAGAGAAAGCAGGATTGGAGGATAGTCCCAGTAGAGAATGGCTGAATCTCTTCTCTAATGATATTAATGGGAATTGATCACTGATGCTGTGATGTCAGGGGAGGTACATGTTCTAGCTCTGTGTGTGTGTGTGTTTATGCTGCAAACACAACTTTTGAACTCGTACATGTTTGTCTGTTGAGTAGGTTTTGTATGTTAATTATGTTGGAGCATGTCTGTGTGAATGTGTTGGAGCGTGTCTGTGTGAATTTTGGTGAGGTGTGTACAAGCTTGAACACTTGTTGGACTCAGTGGTTGAGTCATGTGTGTTTGCTGAACCAGGCTACAGTAGGGAAAAGGGATACCTAGTCAGTTGTACAACTGAATGCCTTCAACATTTAACCCAACCCCTGTGAATCAGAGAGGTGCGGGGGGCTGCCTTAATCGACATCCACGGTGCCCAGGAAACAGTGGGTTATCTGCCTTGCTCAGGGGCAGAACAACAGATTTTTACCTTGCGTTTACTGGCCCAACGCACTAACCACCTGCCACCCAGTAGGTCTACGTTTCATGAGGGCTTCAAACATTTAGACAAGAGCCCTCAGATGGATCTGTTGCATTCCAGAAGGGACAGTCAACAAACATCTTTTTTATTTATCCATTATTTTACCAGGTAAGTTGACTCTCATTTGCAGCAACGACCTGGGGAATAGTTACAGGGGAGAGGAGGGGGATGAATGAGCCAATTGTAAACTGGGGATTATTCAGTGACCATGATGGTTTGAGGGCCAGATTGGGAATTTAGCCAGGACACCAGGGTTAACACCCCTACTCTTACAATAAGTGCCATGGGATCTTTAATAAGCTCAGAGAGACAGGACACCCATTTAATTTCCCACCGAACACAGGGCAGTGTCCCCAATTACTGCCCTGGGGAATTGGGATATTTTTTTTTTAGACCAGAGGAAAGAGTGCCTCCTACTGGCCCTCCAACACCACTTCCAGCAGCATCTGGTCTCCCATCCAGGAACTGACCAGGACCAACCCTGCTTAGCTTCAGAAGCAAGCCAGCAGTGGTATGCACGGTGGTATGCTGCTGGCTGTCTTAGTAACACAGAGAATGATCACCGGCTATAGGTTCAGCTACGGCTTGTCATAGTTCCTCACCAGACCTTACCGCACCAGAGTAGAGCATTCATACATGAAAACATTTCCAGGGACTGCTAGTTTTCACTTCTTCATTCTATCGTCACTCTAAACAGTTAACAAAGTGGCCATAACAGTTCCCATCCCACCATGTCTTCCTCATGAAGAGTCCCATTGATGCTCCTCGTAAATGCTCCCTGTTGATGCTAATTCAAAACAACTTAACGGGGTTACTGCACCACTTCAATTAAGGAACTCTGAGACCAACTTAAGGAACACTGTCTTAAAAGAGACCCACTTATTAAGTGGATCCCTCTGTATCCAGAGAAAAGCTATGGGCTGAGTGGTGAGGAGAGAGCATGTAGGGCACCATCTCATTTTGTTTGTTAGTTTGGTTGCTAACATAGCAGGCAGAGGGCTAGTTCTCTCACTCAATAATAATAATAATAATAATAATAATAATATATCCCATTTAGCAGACGCTTTTGTCCAAAGCGACTTACAAGTCGGCTGGGGCCACTACTTTTGCATATGGGTGGCCCCAGTGGGAAACGAACCCATGACGCTTGGCGTTGCAAGCGCCATGCTCTACCGACTGAGCCACACAGGACCCCTATAGCCATTAGCCATTAGCATCCTGCTTACACTGTTGTTAGCCGCTAAGCCACCTGCTCCAGTACCTGATGTGGTGGATCCACTAACACTCAAGGTTATTTGATGCCAATAGCCCTGCTTGCTATGCTTGGCAGTTGAACTGCCTCTGATCATTAACCATTAGCATCAAGCTACCACTCTTTAGCCAATAGCTCCAAATGCTAATTAAGTGACTCACTCTTAGCCAACAGCAAACTACAGCTATTAGCATCCACTAGCGCTGTTATTAACACATTAGCTATTAGCCCTGCTGCTAGCTAATGAGGTGTCTGCTACTGCTTTTCGGACTCCCGAGTCTGCAGCGGTTTAAGGCACTGCATCTCAGTGCTAGAAGTGTCACTACCAGACCCTGGTTTAATTCCAGGCTGTATCAACTGGCTCAGCATCGTCCAGTTTAGGGATAGACCAGGGGACTTGCCTAGTTAAATAAAGGTTAAATGAAATTGGACATTGTGTATTCTCATTGCTGTGCACTAATGATTCACTAGTATCAGGCAAATTCGGTCCGTCCAATCTCAGTTAACCCATTAACACCAATGGTAATGCTGTAGTAGGCCACCAGGGGGCAAAGTTTTGTAATCCTAAACACTAGTAGTCAGCGTTCTACATAGAGGGATTCACTGACACTAGTCAGTAGTTTTCTTCAGAGACACACAGCTCTCTCTGTGGAAATGGGACTGGATTATTCGTTGAGTTCTTGGATGTGCTAATATCCCTATCACTGTGTTTCAATCTCTATCTCTGTGTTTCAATCTCTATCTCTGTGTTTCAATCTCTATCACTGTGTTTCAATCTCTATCTCTGTGTTTCAATCTCTATCTCTGTGTTTCAATCTCTATCACTGTGTTTCAATCTCTATCTCTGTGTTTCAATCTCTATCACTGTGTTTCAATCTCTATCACTGTGTTTCAATCTCTATCACTGTGTTTCGATCTCTATCTCTGTGTTTCAATCTCTATCTCTGTCCAGCATCTCTGAGGGATTGTAGATTTGATCAGATTTGGGGAAATGTGAGGACGAAGTGTTCTGATCCATCACTGAGGAGACGGCAGAGCTTTGCATGTGCAACCCCTCCCTCCCTTCCCCTCCCTTGCCCTCCCCTCTCTCCCTCCCTTGTGTCTTCCCTGTTGTTGAGTTTCCCTACCTCTGTGTCTTCCCTGTGTTGTTGAACAAGCCTGTGTTGTTGGGTTTCCCTCCCTTGTTTGTTGATCCATTTTTAGGATTTCTTTATTAATTGCCTCGTTCCTTCCGTCGCTTTCTCCATTCCTCTTTCCTTCAGTCCGTTGCTCTCTCCATTCGTCTTTCCTTCTGTTCGCTCTCTCCATTCCTCTTTCTTTCCGTCGCTCTCTCCATTCCTCTTTCTTTCCGTCGCTCTCTCCATTCCTCTTTCCTTCTGTCACTCTCTCCATTCCTCTTTCCTTCTGTTCGCTCTCTCCATTCCTCTTTCCTTCCATCGCTCTCTCCATTCCTCTTTCCTTCTGTCCGTCGCTCTATCCATTCCTCTTTCCTTCTGTTCGCTCTCTCCATTCCTCTTTCCTTCTGTCCGTCGCTCTCTCCATGCCTCTTTCCTTCTGTTCGCTCTCTCCATGCCTCTTTCCTTCTGTTCGCTCTATCCATTCCTCTTTCTTTCCGTCGCTCTCTCCATTCCTCTTTCCTTCTGTCGCTCTCTCCATTCCTCTTTCCTTACGTTCGCTCTCTCCATTCCTCTTTCCTTCTGTCCGTCACTCTCTCCATCCCTCTTTCATTCTGTCCGTCGCTCTCTCCATTCCTCTTTCCTTCTGTTCGCTCTCTCCATTCCTCTTTCATTCCGTTCGCTCTCTCCATTCCTCTTTCCTTCCGTTCGCTCTCTCCATTCCTCTTTCCTTCCGTTCGCTCTCTCCATTCCTCTTTCATTTCGTTCGCTCTCTCCATTCCTCCTTCCTTCCATTCGCTCTCTCCATTCCTCTATCCTTCCGTCGCTCTCTCCATTCCTCTTTCCTTCCGACACTCTCTCCATTCCTCGGTCCTTCCGTCACTCTCTCCATTCCTCTTTCCTTCTGTCCGTCGCTCTCTCCATTCCTCTTTCCTTCTGTTCGCTCTCCCCATTCCTCTTTCCTTCTGTCCGTAGCTCTCTCCATTCTTCTTTCCTTCTGTTCGTCGCTCTCTCCATTCCTCTTTCCTTCCGTTCGCTCTCTCCATTCCTCTTTCCTTCTGTCCGTCGCTCTCTCCATTCCTCTTTCCTTCCGTTCGCTCTCTCCATTCCTCTTTCCTTCTGTCCGTCGCTCTCTCCATTCCTCTTTCCTTCTGTCCATCGCTCTCTCCATTCCTCTTTCCTTCTGTTCGCTCTCTCCATTCCTCTTTCCTTCAGTTCGCTCTCTCCATTCCTCTTTCCTTCTGTCCATCGCTCTCTCCATTCCTCTTTCCTTCTGTTCGCTCTCTCCATTCCTGTTTCCTTCCGTTTCCTTTCCTCTTTCCTTCTGCTCTCTCCATTCCTCTTTCCTTCCGTTCGCTCTCTCCATTCCTCTTTCCTTCTGTCCGTCGCTCTCTCCATTCCTCTTTCCTTCTGTTCGCTTTCTCCATTCCTCTTTCCTTCTGTCCGTTGCTCTCTCCATTCCTCTTTCCTTCTGTTCGCTCTCTCATTCCTCTTTCCTTCCGTTCGCTCTCTCCATTCCTCTTTCCTTCCATCCATCTCTTTTCCCCCTGGCTTTCTCCATCTTTCCCTTGTTATAGAGGCTATCTTCAACACTACCCTTTAGGGGCTGTTTTGGGATTTGGTGTGTGTATACATTGTGTGTGTGTGTGTGTGTGCGTGCATGTGTGTGACTGACAGAGTAATAAGCTAGCTTCTCTAGCAAATAATAATTTAGAGAGATGGAGAAACAGAAATACATCCAAACATCATTTAGGATTTCCAACTCTAGGACTAAGCAAGCCTATGCTCTTTCAGCTCTTGGACTAAGCAAGCCGATGCTCTTTCAGCTCTAGGGCTCAGCAAGCCTATTCTCTTTCAGCTCTATGGCTAATAAGCAAGCCTATGCTCTTTCAGCTCTAGCACTAAGCAAGCCTATGCTCTTTCAGCTCTAGGGCTAAGCAAGCCTATGCTCTTTCAGCTCTAGGACTAATCAAGCCTATGCTCTTTCAGTTCTAGGGCTAATCAAGCCTAAGCTCTTTCAGCTCTAGCACTAAGCAAGCCTATGCTCTTTCAGCTCTAGGACTAATCAAGCCTATGCTCTTTCAGCTCTAGAACTAATCAAGCCTATGTTCTTTCAGCTCTAGAACTAATCAATCCTATTTTTACCTTTATTTAACTAGGCAAGTCAGTTAAGAACAAATTCTTATTTACAACGACGGCCAAGGAACAGTGGGTTAACTGCCTGTTCAGGGGCAGAACGACAGATTTGTACCTTGTCAGCTTGGGGGTTTGAACTTGCAACCTTGCGGTTACTAGTCCAACGCTCTAACCACTCGGCTACCCTAATCAAGGATTCCAGTAACACAATCCAGAGCTTGTCAGGCATTTTCAGACCTCAAATGTGGTCTAATATTGAGATGAGTCCATGCGCCAATGCCATCTGTTTTACAGATCCAGCTGCAGGCCTCATCCCCAATTGAATAGGATATTGAATGGATTTTGTGAAACAGTTCTCCAGTTCTGTAATAGTCTGTGGACAAACCACTAATATCCTGTGTGAACCTTGTCTAAGGTATTGGAATATAATGGAATACAGTTCCTGACATCATCTGTCAGGCTGGATTCAATCCGTAATTCCGAAGTGTCGCAAAAGATCCTCATTAAAATGTGAAGGCAATTTCCGATTAAATAGATAATGCCCCTAGACGAGGTCGCCATCTGTACAGTACTGTACATAACATCAACACACTGCTAGCTCACTCTACCTGAACACACAGGCATGGACCCCACTTCAACAGTCACCATAGAAACAGGATCGGTAACTGTGAGGAAATGAAAAGAAGCGGGGGAGTTCTCCAGAGTGTAAACATTCCGTCCAATGGCATCCCGTTGTCATGGTGACTAGCAGACTGTTTACACACAACTTTCTGTGTATCATGGTTATATATCAAATTTATGTGTGTGTGTGTGTGTGTGTGTGTGTGTGTGTGTGTGTGTGTGTGTGTGTGTGTGTGTGTGTGTGTGTGTGTGTGTGTGTGTGTGTGTGTGTGTGTGTGTGTGTGTGTGTGTGTGTGTGTGTGTGTGTGTGAGAGAGAGAGAGAGACGAGGGGTTGGTAAAGTATTAATATCCAAAAGCAATTTATGGTTCTCAGAAAGTGCTGCCTTTTTTGTTCTTGGAATGTTTCACAGGGTTTCTTAAACTATGGTTTGAACCCAGAGTGGGTCCTGAACATGTGAGAGGTGGGTCACGAGTTATGAGGAAACATTTATAATCACATTTCCATGTCTTCTTAATTTGGGTCATTCGCAGACATTACGTTTCTCGTTTGGGTCTCGAGCTAAAAAATGTTGAAGAACCGATGTTCTAGCATACTGAACTTTTTTTTTCCACAGCACTGCAGAAATCTGTAGACATGAAGAGATGTGGTTAACTCACATCCCAGACTGTGGCCATATGTCCGGTCAATAGACCAGGGAAATGTAGAAACATTCTGGGAAAAGTTGATTGGAAATCAGAATTCATTCTCATCTGGTAGCTGAAAGTTCCAGAGGTGTTTGTGAGGATCCTCCTCTCCTCTCCTCTCCTCTCCTCTCCTCCTCTCCTCTCCTCTCCTCTCCTCTCCTCTCCTCTCCTCTCCTCTCCTCTCCTCTCCTCTCCTCTCCTCTCCTCTCCTCTCATCTCCCCATCTCCCCTCTTCTCCTCTGCTATCCCCTTCTCTCCCATCTTCTCTCTCTCCTCTCCTCTCCTCTCCTCTCCCCATCTCCCCTCTTCTCCTCTGCTATCCCCTTCTCTCCCATCTTCTCTCCTCTCCTCTCCTCTCCTCTCCTCTCATCTCCCCATCTCCCCTCTTCTCCTCTGCTATCCCCTGAGGATCCTCCTCTCCTCTCCCCTCCTCTCCCCTCCTCCTCCCTCTCCTCTCCTCTCCTCTCCTCTCCTCTCCTCTCCCTCTCCTCTCCTCTCCTCTCCCCTCTTCCTCTCCTCTCCTCCCCATCTTCTCTCTCCCTCTCCTCTCCTCTCCTCCCTCTGCCCATCTCCCCTCTTCTCCTCTGCTATCCCCTTCTCTCCCATCTTCTCTCTCCTTCTCCTCTCCTCTCCTCTCCTCTCCCCATCTCCCCTCTTCTCCTCTGCTATCCCCTTCTCTCCCATCTTCTCTCTCTCCCCTCCTCTCCTCCCTCTCCCTCCTCCTCCTTCTCTCTCCCCTCCTCTCCTCTCCTCTCCTCTCCCCATCTCCCCTCTTCTCCTCTGCTATCCCCTTCTCTCCCATCTTCTCTCTCTCCTCTCCTCTCCTCTCCCCTCTCCTCCCCTCCCCCTTCCCTCTCTCTCTGCTATCCCCTTCTCTCCCATCTTCTCTCCTCCCTCTCCTCTCCTCTCCTCTCCTCTCCTCCCTCTCCTCTCCTCTCCCTCTCCTCTCATCTCCTCCCCTCCTCTCCTCTCCTCTCCCCATCTCTCCCTCTTCTCCTCTGCTATCCTCTTCTCTCCCATCTCCTCTCCTCTCCTCTCCTCTCCTCTCCTCTCCTCTCCTCTCCTCTCCTCTCCTCTCCGCTCCTCTCCTCTCCCCATCTCCCCTCTTCTCCTCTGCTATCCCCTTCTCTCCCATCTTCTCTCTCTCCTCTCCTCTCCTCTCCTCTCCTCTCCCCATCTCCCCTCTTCTCCTCTGCTATCCCCTTCTCTCCCATCTTCTCTTCTCTCCTCTCCAGTAGTCAGAAAGTAGCTTAAACAACAGCCTTATTTACTCTGCATAATAGTCTGCTCAGAACACTGGCTTAGCCTCCCTGAATGGAGAGAAGGGGAGAGGAGGCAACTTAACCAGGGCCTTTCCTTTGTATTGGCTGGTTGGGCAGAATGGGGTGTAAGGGATAACTGATTCAGATGTGTGTGCCACCCCTGAGCCAAGTTTAATCTCTCTCTCTCGCTCTCTCTCTCTCTCTCTCTCTCTCTCTCTCTCTCTCTCTCTCTCTCTCCCTCTCTCTCTCTCTCTCTCTCACTCAATCTCTCTCTCCGGCTCTTTCTCTCTCTCTCACTCTGGCTCTCTCACTGGCTCTCTGTCTCTCTCTCTCACTCTGGCTCTCTCTCTCTCTCTCTCTCTCTCTCTCTCTCTCTCTCTCTCTCTCTCTCTCTCTCTCTCTCTCTCTCTCTCTCTCACTCAATCTCTCTCTCCGGCTCTTTCTCTCTCTCTCACTCTGGCTCTCTCACTGGCTCTCTGTCTCTCTCTCTCACTCTGGCTCTCTCTCTGTCTCTCTGTCTGTCTCTCTCTCTCTCTCCAGTTGAAAGGTATTTTAATAAACCTAATGAAAAGATAGACCCTCTCGTTCTTTCTCCCCCACTGACTCCCCCATAAATCTCCCTCTTTCCTGCTTACTCCAGATGAGCCAATCAGCTTCTCTCTTGAAGCCATGCCACTCACCTGGTAATAGTTAATAAAACAATTAGACATTACGGGCTTGGGATGTACATTCCTCTGTTAATGACATCATTAAGAGGCAAGGTTAGGGAAGCATCTCATGATCATCTTCCTATACTTCACTTAGACGGGTGATATTTCACCCAATGTCTTCATGTCTCATGCCTTTGTTACCTTTCGAAGCCAGATTCTCTCTGCTGATGATCACAGCCCTCTATTAATCATGCTGATTTTGGCATTGTTTTTCTACTGCCTTTTATTCACCTCAAAATTCTTATTCTCGCTCTATTTCGCTCTCTCTCTGTCTTTCTCTCTCCTTCTCTCCTTCTCTCTCCCCTTCTTTCCTTCTCTCTATCCTTCTGTCCTCTCTCTCCTTATCTCCTTCTCTCTCTCCTTCTTTCCTTCTCTCTCTCCTCTCTCTCTCCTTCTCTCCTTCTCTCTCTCCTTCTCTCTCTCTCCTTCTTTCGTTCTCTCTCTCCTTCTTTCATTCTCTCTCTCCTTCTTTCGTTCTCTCTCTCACCTTTTGTCCTCTCTCTCCTTCTCTCCTTCTCTCTCTCTCCTTTCCTTCTCTCTCTCCTTCTGTCCTCTCTCCTTCTCTCCTTCTCTCTCTCCTTCTTTCCTTCTCTCTCTCTCCTTCTTTCCTTCCCTCTCTCTCCTTCTCTCCTCTCCTTCTCTCCTTTTGTCTCTCTGTCTCTCCCTTCTTTCCTACTCTCTCTCCTTCTCTCCTTCTCTCCTTCTGTCTCTCTCTCTCTCAATCTCTCTCTCCTTATTTCCTTCTCTCCTACTTTCCTTCTCTCTCCTTCTTCTCTCTCTCTCTCTCTCTTTCCACTTTCATCTCTCTCTCTCCTTCTTCCTCCTTCTCTCTCACCTTCGGTCCCCTCTCTATCTCTCCTTCTGTCCTCTCTCGCTCTCTCCTTCTGTCCTCTCTCTCTCCTTCTGTCATTCTCTCTCTATCTTTATTTACTCAGCTCCTGCTCTCTTTTCCCTCCCCAATGTATTTTTCCTCTTCTCCATCGTTCCCCTCGTCTTGCTTCCTTTTTCTGTTCCCTGTCTCTTCTTTATCTCTCTACCCCTCTCAGATACATATGTAACCCCTAGATTAACCATCAGGAGAGAGAGAGAGCATTAGAGAGCGAGACAGAGAAAGAGAGAGAGCCTTTCTTGTTGACCCTATCACGTCTCTGTTTATCTGGCATTTAACTCTGCCAGGTGGATTACCTTAGGCAGATGCAACATGTTTGCAGGTGTGTGTGAGGGAGGGAAATGGATGGGGGTCCCTAAATAGCTCCTGTGATGAATGACAAAGAAATTCTTTGGGGGCTGTCGAGGTTATCTCTCTCTCTAATGACTGCGGAAGAGACAGAGAGAGTAAATTGAGCGAAAGAGGGAGAGAGGTTTTCTGGTGGCTGTCAAACAGTCATTAGAAAGAGAGACAGAGAAAGAGACAGAGAGAGTAAATTGAGGGAGAGAATAAGAGAAAGACGGAGAGAGGTTACTTGTTGGCTGTCAAGATAGTCATTAGAAAGAGAGACAGAGAAAGAGACAGAGAGAGTAAATTGAGGGAGAGAGAGAGAGAAAGAGGGAGAGAGGTTACTTGTTGGCTGTCAAGATAGTCATTAGAAAGAGAGACAGAGAAAGAGACATAGGGACTAAATTGAGGGAGAGAGGGAGAGAGGGAGAGAGGGAGAGAGGTTTTCTGGTGGCTGTCAAGATAGTCATGAGAGAGAGAGATCATTTGGTATAAAACAGACATAACAGAGTCTATTAAATTTATCAAAACAGGACCATTTTACATCTGCCTGGAAACGAATTAGGAAATTATCTCAACAGAGAAAAATGTCCTCATTGTGTTAACTATATCCCCCCAATAGAATCGATATAGTTTAATGATGACAGCTTCTCCGTCCTAGAGGGGGAGATCAACCATTTCCAGGCCCAGTGACATTTGGAAGTCTGTGGCGACTTAAGTGACAGAACTGGACAAGAACTTGACACCCTCAGCACACAAGGGAACAAACATCTACCTCACCCATATCCCCCCTAGACACAACTACGACAACATAACCAACAAAAATGGGTCATAACTCCTGCAGCTCTGTCGAACACTGGGTATGTACGTAGTCAATGGCAGGCTTCATGGGGACTCCTATGGTAGGTACAACTATAGCTCATCTCTTGGCAGTAAACCACTTCTCCAATCATTTTGGCTCTATAACAGAGAACAAACAGCAAAAACATATATATTATCAAATGCAAATCTTAAAATCAACTTTTAAAAACTAACCAGAACCCACTGGATTGTCCAAATACATTGAATGAACTACAGGACAAAAAATACAAACCCTCCAACCCACAAAGTCCTGTTTTGATGATGGTATTCTCAATTAAATTATAAAATATTCAGACCAGAAATTCCAATTGGCTATACTAAAACTCTTTAACATCATCCTCAGCTCTGGCATATTCCCCAATATTCGGAACCAAGGAGTGATTTGACAAATTCAACACCAATAACCCCCCGGGGGATATGCATCAACAGCAACCTTGGTAAAATCCTCTGCATTATCATTAACTGCAGAGTCGTACATTTCCTCATTGAAAACAATGTACTGAGCAAATGTCAAATTGGCTTTTAACCAAATTACCGTACAATAGATTATGTTTTCTCCCTGCACAGCCTAATTGACAACAAACCAAATATTTTATTTATTTATATACAACATTATAAAATCCATGTACACAAACAAAAAGTGTACAACTAAAATTGACAAAAACACACATTTCTTTCCACTGAGCCATGGGGTGAGACAGTGATTCAGCTAAAGCCCCACCCTCTTCAACATATATATATAAATTAATTGGCGAGGGCGCTAGAACAGCCTGCAGCACCCGGCATCACCCTACCAGAATCTGAAGTCAAATGTCTACTGTTTGCTGATTATCTGGTGCTTCAGTCCCCAACAAAGGAGGGCCTACAGCAGCACCTAGATCTTCTGTACAGATTCTATCAGACTTGGACCCTGACAGTAAATCTCAATAATAGTGTTACAAAAAAAGGTCAATTTGCCAGAAACACAAATACAAATTCCATGTAGACACCGTTGCCCCAGAGCACCAAAAAAACTACACTTACCTCGGCCTAAACATCAGCGTTTCGGGTAACTTCCACAAAGTTGTGAACGATCTGAGAGACAAGGCAAGAAGGGCCTTCTATGCAATCAAAAGGAACATAAAATTTGACATACCAATTAGGATCTGGCTAAAAATACCTAAATCAGTAATAGAACCCATTGCCCTTTATGGTTGTGACGTCCAATCATCAACCAGTAATTCTGAAAATGGGACGAACACCAAATTGAGACTCTGCATAAAGAATTGTGCAAAAAATATCCTCTGTGTACAATGTAAAACACCAAATAATGCATGCAGAGCAGAATTAGGCCGATACCCGCTAATTATCAAAATCCAGAAAACAGCCGATAAATTCTACAA
Organism: Oncorhynchus masou masou; assembly: GCF_036934945.1. NCBI lineage: Eukaryota > Metazoa > Chordata > Actinopteri > Salmoniformes > Salmonidae > Oncorhynchus > Oncorhynchus masou. Next base: position 69,002,168 of record NC_088229.1, read on the forward strand.
CCACCTAAAAGGAAGTGATTCCCAAACCTTCCATAACAAACCCATCACATACAGAGAGATGAACCTGGAGAAGAGTCCCCTAAGCAAGCTGCTCCTGGGGACTCAATGAGCATTGCCTTGCTATTGAAAAAGGCCGCCTGGCTCTCAAGAGAATACAGGCTATGTGCTCACTGCCCACAAAATGAGGTGGAAACTGAGCTGCACTTCCTAACCTCCTGCCAAATGTATGCCCGTATTAGAGAGACATATTTCTCTCGGATTACACAGACTCACAAATAATTCAAAAACTAACTCGATTGGGTGAAATACCACAGTGTGACATTACAGCAGCAATATTTGTGACCTGTTGCCACGAGAAAAGGGCAACCAGTGAAGAACAAACACCATTGTAAATACAATCCATATGTATGTTTACTTATTTTCCTTTCGTACTTTAACCATTTGCACATCGTTACAACACTTTATACATAATATGGCATTTGTAATGTCTTTATTCTTATGTCTGTAATGTCTTAATTTTTATTGTTTATTTCACTTTTGTATATTAACTACTTCACTTGCTTTGGCAATGTTATCATGTTTCCCATGCCAATAAAGCCCCTTGAATTGAACTGAATTTAATTGGAGAGAGGAGAGAGAGAGAGAGAGAGAGAATGAAGAGAGAGAGAGAGAGAGAGAGTAATGAAGAGAGAGAGAGAGAGAGAGAGAGAGGAGAGAGAGAGAGAGAGAGAGAGAGAGAGAGAGAGAGACAGACAGACAGACAGACAGACAGACAGACAGACAGACAGACAGACAGACAGACAGACAGACAGACAGACAGACAGACAGACAGACAGACAGACAGACAGACAGACAGAGAGAGAGAGGGATGGAGGAAAGGAGAGGTGGGCGCTTGTGCTCAATGCTTAATTGATGAGACACAGCATGGAATTGAAGTACTGTCTGCCTTTTGCCCTTTGCCCTCTGCTTGACATACCAAGGCACACGCACACTGCCTTCTGTCTCCATCCACCTCACCTTTCTCACATAGTAGTCTGCTTTATGTCTATATATTTCTGACAAGGGAGACATGACATGTTTGACTGGACCGTACAGTTGTGATCCCTTGGACTGTCATTGTGAGGTGGTGGGGGGGGGGGGTACTTGTGTTTTTCTTCCCAGAGTGGAGGAAGGGACAAAGGGATGGAGACTATTACTCATCAGCAGACGGTAGGGATAAGTATCGTTCCTGAATCAAACACTATTACTTTGTTTGTTTGTGTGTGTGTTTGTTTGTTTGTGTGTGTGTGTGTGTGTGTTGTGTGTGTGTGTGTGTGTGTTGTGTGTGTGTGTGTGTGTGTGTGTGTGTGTGTGTGTGTGTGTGTGTGTGTGTGTGTGTGTGTGTGTATGCGTAATGCATGTGCGTTTTCTTTCCAGAATCTTTTTTCTTTGGATTAAAGAGGGACATGGCCTTTAGATTAATTATTCATTTGACTCTTTCTGCCTGGAGTCTCTCTCCCTCTTTTCTCCCTCACGCTCTCTTTCTTTGCCTTTCTCTCTCTCTCTCTCTCTCTCTCTCTCTCTCTCTCTGTCTCTTACTTTCTCCCTCCCTCCCTCCCTCCCTCCCTCCCTCCCTCCCTCCCTCCCTCCCTCCCTCCCTCCCTCCCTCCCTCCCTCCCTCTCCTCCCTCCCTCCCTCCCTCCCTCCCTCCAGCAGTGTCAGTCGTGTGGGTGGACTTCCACTGGGGGCTTTATGGGGAAGTTAGGATGGGGTTTGAGCACAAACACACACACACACACACACACACACACACACACACACACACACTCTGAAGCTCAGACACACACATCTGTGTTCCTGTGGGTCGGCAGTTCTCTCTTGGTTCTATATTAGCAGCAGTGTGTATGTCACAGAGAAAGTGACCCCACATCTGTCATCCTAATTGACAGATAGGTGCTGGTCAAGATGGGTGTGTCCACACAAGTATGTGTGTGTGTTTGTGTGTGTTTGTGTGTGTTTGTGGGCCGTTTAAGTATGGCGTAGGCAGGGTGATGATGTCTCTAGTAGCGTGACACTGATGTGTGTGTGTCTGTGTGTGGCTTGGGTGTGAAATTGTTTTGGTAGGTGCTGACCAGTGGTGCATGTTCTTCGTCTTCTTTGTATTCTTCATCTTCATCTTCTTAGGTGCATTACTGTCACCTACCAGGCTGGAGTGTGATGAGACTTGAGGTGTTCTAGATTCTGTATTACCAGGCTGGAGTGTGATGAGACTTGAGGTCTTCTAGATTCTGTATTACCAGGCTGGAGTGTGATGAGACTTGAGGTGTTCTAGATTCTGTATTACCAGGCTGGAGTGTGATGAGACTTGAGTTGTTCTAGATTCTGTATTACCAGGCTGGAGTGTGATGAGACTTGAGATGTTCTAGATTCTGTATTACCAGGCTGGAGTGTGATGAGATTTGAGGTGTTCTAGATTCTGTATTACCAGGCTGGAGTGTGATGAGACTTGAGATGTTCTAGATTCTGTATTACCAGGCTGGAGTGTGATGAGACTTGAGGTGTTCTAGATTCTGTATTACCAGGCTGGAGTGTGATGAGACTTGAGTTGTTCTAGATTCTGTATTACCAGGCTGGAGTGGGATGAGACTTGAGGTGTTCTAGATTCTGTATTACCAGGCTGGAGTGTGATGAGACTTGAGATGTTCTAGATTCTGTATTACCAGGCTGGAGTGTGATGAGACTTGAGGTGTTCTAGATTCTGTCCTATCAGGCTGGAGTGTGATGAGACTTGAGGTGTTCTAGATTCTGTATTACCAGGCTGGAGTGTGATGAGACTTGAGGTGTTCTAGATTCTGTTCTCTAGTCTACATGAATGGAGGAAGGAGATGATTGCTGAGTGAATAACATATTCATATGGGGTCATATTAGCAGTAACTGTACTAGGTTACTGTGAAACCAAGGCAAATGAAAGCAATTTCTCTCAGTTCCACGCTATATCCTTGCCTCATCGCCCACTAGCGACTACTGTGGCGGGCCGGGCGCAGTGCACGCTGACGAGGTCGCCAGGTGTACAGTGTTTCTTCCAACATATTGGTGCGGCTGGCTTCCGGGTTGGATGTGCGTTGTGTCAAGAAGCAGTGCGGCTTAGTTGGGTTGTGTGTCATGGATGCATGGCTCTCGACCTTCGCCTCTCCCGAGTCCGTACCGGAGTTGCAGCGATGAGACAAGACTGTAACTACTACCAATTGGATACCACGAAATTGAGGTTAAAAAAATAAATGTAAAACAAAAGTTGATTGATATGGCTTGGTGTTGGATCCTGAGAAGTGCCTATATGATGTCCAATACTAGGTCTGGGCTGTTGTGGTGGTAACCGCCATCCAGTGTTGTATATCTGAGGTCGAGTCTGAATAGATGTTTGGTGATCTATTCTGTTCTATCCAGGCTAGGGCTAAGATACAGGCCATAAGTTTGAAGGTGACATTTGAAAGTTTGTTTGCCAGTCTTTTTGTCTGAGTGAACTGTGTGTCTAGAATAGTGAAGCCTGCTTTGACATGTTCTGTCACCGGGTCCGTGGAGACGTGTGTAAATGTGTGTGTTTTTGCGAAGTGGTATTGTGACCTTACATACCATGCCGTCAGCAATCCTACCACCCCTTCATCCTCTACTTCCTGAATCATCTCCAGGAAGTCTATTTTTGGGGGGTGTCCAAGAGACAGGATGGCACCGAAGGTAGGGATACCGTAGGTCTGTTTCACCCCTAGGTGAATAATAAAAGGTTCCCATATCAGATCTACAAACATACTGTATGAATGTAACCCAACATAATCATGAAAATACTGTCACCAGATAGTGATAGATGAAGTTGGTAGTGTTGTGTGCTTAGTGAACGGGAAACTGTGTACTCTTGGTTATGAAGGTAATAGTGTGCAGTGTGATTGAAGTGCTCTGAGTAGGGCTGTAAGAACTCTAGGACCTCAGTGGCTTTCAACTGGGTTATTTGTGGTTGATTTATGGTTGAGTTGTGGTTAAATTGTGGTTGATTTAGGGTTGATTTGTGGTTGAAGTAGTTAATTTGTGGTTGATTTGTGGTTGAGTTGTGGTTGATTTGTGGTTGAAGTAGTTGATTTGTGGTTGATTTGTGGTTGAAGTAGTTGATTTGTGGTTGATTTGTGGTTGAAGTAGTTGATTTGTAGTTGAAGGGGTTGATTTGTGGTTGATTTGTGGTTGAAGTGGTTGATTTGTGGTTGATTTGGGGTTGATGTTGTTGATTTGTAGTTGAAGTGGTTGATTTGTGGTTGATTTGTGGTTAATTGTTAGTTGAAGTGGTTGATTTGAGGTTGAAGTAGTTAATTTGTGGTTGATTTGTGGTTGAAGTAGTTAATTTGTGTTAGATTTTTTGGTTGATGTTGTTGATTTGTAGTTGAAGTGGTTGATTTGTGGTAATTTTTTTGTTGAAGTGGTTGATTTGTGGTTGAGTTGTGTTTCGGAGGTGTTAGATAGTTTAGGAACATGTCGTCAAATCACACTTGAGGAGGGTTGTGATCTTGGCTGTTTAATGAGTCAGTTGAGAGTGGCATGGAAGCACAAGGGCAAGAACACACACACACACAACATCTTAACACGTATGGAAATGACCACATATAACAAGGTGTTTGCTTTGCGTCATATCAAACCAATCGGCAAAAAGGATGAAATTGAAAATTTTCATTGAATAAAAAAAAATGTATATAAATATATTATGTATACACATTAGAGAATTCCAGGTACATGCATACTTTAAAAACATCTCATGTAGCTAGCATAACACAAGGCTGACTTTCACCACCTCAACCCCCACTTATCGAAGCCTTTCCTCTCTGTACTCTCTCTGTTTGTTGACCTAAGAATTGTAGTAGGTAGCATTTCCAAGAGCAACGACATGAAACATTTACCATGTATTATTGATATGGTCTTAACCTTGCCCTAGTGTGAAGATGTATACCGCACTGCAGTGATACTGTACATTAGCCTCGGCAGCTACTTTCACACACAAACATGTCTTCTTGACTTATTACTGTCAAAAATACACTAGGACGCTGCTTGTTGTCAAGGCACAGTGTGAACACAGTTTCAGTAATAAATTAAACCTTTGCAATACTTTTTAAATATAATTTACAGTTTTGAGACAGTCGAGAAATGGATTGTGAACGTGATGCCGTTTAGAGGGTGAATGGGCAAGACAAAATATTTAGGTGCCTTTGAACTGGGTTTGGTAGTAGGTTACAAAAGCAGAGTGTGTCGAGAACTGCGATGCTGCTGGGTTTTTCACACTCAACAGTTTCTCGTGTGTATCAAGAACGGTCCTCCGCCCAAAGACATCCAGCCAACTTGCCTTTTGATCACACACACACAATCCATGTCTCAATTACCCCGAGGCTTAAAAATACTTCTTTAACCTGTCTCCTCCCCTTCATCTGCACTGATGGAAGTGGATTTAAGAGGTGACAGGGAGAGAGAGAGAGGGAGAGAGAGAGAGATAGAGAGAGAGACACAGACAGACAGAAAGACAGACAGACAGACTTTAATTGAGACATTATAGCAAATAAATCAATTCCCACATCCTGAGGGCTTTTTCTGTCAAAACAAAGAACAAATATCTCCCCTGTTCTCACTTGGGTTTCCCATTCTTCCTTACAGGCACACGCACGAACACACATACACACACACACGCACGAACACACATACACACACGCACGAACACACATACACACACGCACGAACACACATACACACACGTACGAACACACATACACACACGCACGAACACACATACACACACGCACGAACACACATACACGCACATACACACACACATGCACACACATACACACACACATGCACACACATACACACACACATGCACACACATACACACACGCACGAACACACATACACACGCACGAACACACATAGGCACACGCACACAAACACACTCTTCCTCTATATACAGTCAGGAAACTCCTCTGTCTCTCTCTGCTGCGGATTGTTGGTTGCTAAGCAATGCTGAGGGAAGTCAAAACTGTAATATCACATAGCCCCGACAGCCCGGAGACAAATGATAGTGAGCGACACAAATACATCTTTGCATGACAAAAGAATAACCTCAATGTTTATCCACCATATAATGCCGCTTTAAGTGAAGAGAGAAGAGCGAGAGCGACTGCATGGATATGAAGAGAGAGATAGAGGGAAAGAGAGTGGGACTGCACGGATTGGTGCACCAGGCTATTTAAGGCACTGCAGATGATGGGACTATTAGTTACATCGACTCACAGCCATTGTCTGGATTTAGAGCTTAACATTAGATATGTAACCTAACCCTTAAAGCATAGAAAATGGAGGTACAGGCCTGGTGGTGTGGGTGACTGACTTTGTTTTGTTAAGAGGGAGAGAAGAGGAGGGAGAGAAGAGGAGGGAGAGAAGAAAAAGGAGAGAAGAGGAGAGGGAGAGAAGAGGAGGGAGAGAAGAGGAGGGAGAGAAGAAAAAGGAGAGAAGAAGAGGGAGAGAAGAGCAGGGAGAGAAGAGGAGGGAGAGAAGAGAAGGAAGAGAAGAGAAGGGAGAGAAGAGAAGGGAGAGAAGGGAGAGAAGAGGAGGGAGAGAAGAGGAGGGAGAGAAGAGGAGGGAGAGAAGAGAAGAGGAGGGAGAGAAGAGGAAGGAGAGATTAGGAGGGAGAGAAGAGAAGAGGAGGGTGAGAAGAGGAGGGAGAGAAGAGGAGGGAGAGAAGAGAAGAGGAGGGAGAGAAGAGGAAGGAGAGATTAGGAGGGAGAGAAGAGAAGAGGAGGGTGAGAAGAATAGAGGAGGGAGAGAAGAGGAGGCAGAGAATAGAAGAGGGAGAGAAGAGGAGGGAGAGAAGAGGAGCGAGAGAATAGAAGAGGGAGAGAAGAGGAGGGAGGGAAGAGGAGGGAGGGAAGAGGAGGGAGGGAAGAGAAGGGAGAGAATAGAAGAGGAGGGAGAGAAGAGAAGAGGAGGGAGAGAAGAGGAGCGAGAGAATAGAAGAGGGAGAGAAGAGAAGAAGGGGGAGATAATAGAAGGAGAGAATAATGGAGAGAAGGGAAGGGAGAGAAGAGAAGGGAGGGAAGAGAAGGGAGAGAAGGGAGAGGAGAGGAGGGAGAGAAGAGGAGGGAGAGAAGAGGAAGGAGAGAAGATGAGGGAAGAGAAGGGAGAGAAGAGAAGAGGAGGGAGAGGAGAGGAGGGAGAGAAGAGGAGGAGAGAAGAGAATAGAAGAGGAGGGAGAGAAGAGAAGGGAGAGAGAAGAGAAGAGAAGACGAGGGAGAGAAGAGGAGGGAGAGAATAGAAGAAGGGGGAGATAATAGAAGGAGAGAATAATGGAGAGAAGGGAAGGGAGAGAAGAGAAGGGAGGGAAGAGAAGGGAGAGAAGAGAAGAGGAGGGAGAGAAGAGAGGGAGAGAAGAGAAGAAGAGGGAGAGAAGAGAAGAAGAGGAAGAGAAGAGAAGGGAGAGAAGAGAAGGGAGAGAAGAGAAGAGGAGGGAGAGAAGAGGAGGGAGAGAAGAAGATGGAGAGAAAAGAAGAAGAGGGAGAGAAGAGAAGAAGAGGGATATAAGAGAAGAGAATGGAGAGAAGAGAAGGGAGAGAAGAGAAGAGGAGTGAGAGAAGTGGAGGGAGAGAAGAGGAGGGAGAGAATAAGAGGGAGAGAAGAGAAGGGAGAGAAGAGAAGAGGAGGGAGAGAAGGGAGGGCAGAGAAGGGAGAGAAGAGATGGGAGAGAAGAGGAGGGAGAGAAGAGAAGAGGAGGGAGAGAAGGGAGGGAAGAGAAGGGAGGGAGAAGAGGAGGGAGAAGAGGAGGGAGAGAAGGGAGAGAAGAGAAGAGGAGGGAGAGAAGAGGAGGGAATAGAAGTGAGAGAAGAGAAGGGAGAGAAGAGAAGAGGAGGGAGAGAAGAAGAGGGAGAGAGAAGAGAAGAAGAGGGAGAGAAGAGAAGAAGAGGAGAGAGAAGAAGAAGGGAGAGAAGAGAAGAAGAGGAGGAGAGAATAGGAGGGAGAGAAGAGAAGGGAGAGAATAGAAGAGGAGGGAGAGAAGAGATGGGAGAGAAGAGACGGGAGAGAAGAGAAGAGGAGGGAGAGAAGAGAGGGAGAGAAGAGAAGGGAGAGAAGATAAGAGGAGTGAGAGAAGAAGAGGGAGAGAAGAGAAGGGGAGGGAGAGAAGAGGAGGGAGAGGAGGGAGAGAGAAGAAGGGGAGAGAAGAAAAGAGGAGGAGAGAAGGAGAGAGAGGGAGAGAAGAAAGAGAGAAGAGAAGAGGAGAGGAGAGAAGAGAGGGAGAGAAGAGACGAGAGAAGAGGGAGAAGGTATAGAATAGAAGGGAGAGAATAGAAGAGGAGGGAGAGAAGAGAAGGGAGAGAATAGAAGAGGAGGGAGAGAAGAGACAGGAGAGAAGAGGAGGGAGAGAAGAGAGGGGAGAGAAGAAGGGAGAGAAGAGAAGGGAGAGAAGAGAAGGGGAGAGAAGAGAAGAGGAGGGAGAGAAGAGGAGGGAGAGAAGAGAAGGGAGAGAAGAGAAGAGGAGGGAGAGAAGAGACTGGAGAGAAGAGGAGGGAGAGAAGGAAGAGAAGAGGAGGTAGAGAAGAGGAGGGAGAGAAGTGAGAGAAGAGAAGAGGAGGGAGAGAAGAGAAGGGATAGAATAGAAGGGAGAGAATAGAAGAGGAGGGAGAGAAGAGAAGGGAGAGAATAGAAGAGGAGGGAGAGAAGAGACGGGAGAGAAGAGGAGGGAGAGAAGAGAGGGGAGAGAAGAAGGGAGAGAAGAGAAGGGGAGGGAGAGAGAGAAGAGGAGGGGGAGAAGAGACGAGTAGGGAGAGAAGAAGAGGGAGAGAAGAGACGAGTAGGGAGAGAAGAAGAGGGAGAGAGAGAAGAGAGGAGGGAGAGAAGAGAGGGAGAGATAGAGAAGAGAAGAGAAGGGAGGAGAGAAGAGAAGGGAGAGAATAGAAGAGGAGGGAGAGAAGAGATGGGAGAGAGAGAGAGGAGGGAGAGAAGAGAAGGGGGAGAGAAGAGAAGTGTAGAGAAGAGAAGAGAGGGAGAGAAGAGGGGAGAGAAGAGGAGGGAGAGAAGAGGAGGGAGAGAAGAGAAGAGAAGAGGAGGGAGAGAAGGGAGGGAGAGAAGGGAGAGAAGAGAAGGGAAAGAAGAGAAGAGGAGGGAGAGAAGAGGGAGAGAAAGAGAAGAGAATGGAGAGAAGAGAAGGGAGAGAAGAGAAGAGGAGGGAGAGAAGAGGGGGATAGAAGAGGAGGGAGAGAATAGAAGGGAGAGAATAGAAGGGAGAGAAGAGAGGGAGAGAAGAGACAGGGAGAGAAGAGACAGGGAGAGAAGAGAGGGAGAGAAGAGAAGGGAGAGAAGAGAAGGGAGAGAAGAGAGGGAGGGAAGAGAAGAGAGAATAGGAGGGAGAGAAGAGAAGGGAGAGAGAGAAGGGAGAGAAGAGACGAGTAGGGAGAGAAGAAGAAGAGAGAGGAGAAGAGAAGAGGGAGAGAAGAGAAGAGGAGGGAGAGAAGGGAGAGAAGAGAAGGGGAGAGAAGAGGAGAAGAAGAAGAGGAGAGAAGAGAAGGGAGAGAAGAAGAGGAGGGAGAGAAGAGACGGGAGAGAGAAGAGGAGGGAGAGAAGAGGAGAGAAGAGAATGGGAGAGAAGAGAAGGGTAGAGAGAAGAGGGAGAGAGAGAGAGGAGAGAGAGAGGAGGGAGAGAAGAGGAGGGAGAGAAGAGGGAGAGAAGAGAAGGGATAGAAGAGAAGAGGAGAGAAGAAGAGGGAGAGAAGAGAAGAGAATGGAGAGAAGAGAAGGGAGAGAAGAGAAGAGGAGGGAGAGAAGAGGAGGGAGAGAATAGAAGAGGAGGGAGAGAAGAGACGGGAGAGAAGAGACATGAGAGGGGAGAGAAGAAGGGAGGGAAGAGAAGAGGAGGGAGAGAAGAGGAGAGAGAGAAGAGAAGGGAGAGAAGAGAAGAGGCGGGAGAGAAGAGAAGGGAGAGAATATAAGAAGAGGGAGGGAAGAGACTGGAGAGAAGAGGAGGGAGAGAAGAGGAGGGATATAAGAGAAGAGGAGGGAGAGAAGAGTAGGGAGAGAAGAGAAGGGAGAGAATAGAAGAGGAGGGAGAGATACGAAGGGAGAGAAGAGAATGGCGAGAATAGAAGAGGAGGGAGGGAAGAGACTGGAGAGAGAGAAGAGAAGAGGAGGGATAGAAGAGAGAGGGAGAGGAGGAGGGAGAGAAGAGAAGGGAGAGAATAGAATAGAAGGGAGAGAATAGAAGGGAGAGAAGAGAAGGGGAGGGAGAGAAGAGTAGGGAGAGAAGGGAGAGAAGAGAAGCGAGAGAAGAGAAGGATGAGAAGAGGAGGGAGAGAAGAGAAGAAGAGGGAGAGAAGAAGAGGAGGAGAAGAGAAGGAAGAGAAGAGGAGGGAGAGAAGAAGAGGGAGAGAAGAGTAGGGAGAGAAGAAAGGGGGAGGGGGAGAAGAGAAGAGACGAGAAGGGAGAGAAGAGGAGGGAAATAAGAGAAGGGAGAGAAGATACTAGGAGGGAGAGAAGAGAAGGGTAGAGAAGAGAAGAGGGAGAGAAGAGGAGGGAGAAAAGAGAAGATGAAAGAGAGAAGATGAGGGAGAGATGAGGAGGGAGAGAAGATAAGAGGAAAGGGAGAAAATGAGGGAGAGAAGAGGAGAGAGAGAAGAGGAGAGAGAGAAAATGAGGGATAGATGGGGTGGAGAGAAGTGGATGGAGAGAAATCGAGGGCGAGAAGGAGGGAGAGAACAGATATGGAGGAGAAGTGGAGGGAGTTAGAGGAGGAGGAGAAGTGGAGGGAGAGGGAGAGGAGGAGGAGAAGTGGAGGGGGAGAGAGGAGAAGGAGGAGTACTGGAGGGAGAGAGAGAGGATGAGAAGTCGAGGTTAGAGAGAGGAGGAGGAGGAGAAGTGTGGGGGAGAGAGAGGATGAGGAGAAATGGAGGGAGAGAGAGTCAAGGAGGAGAAGTGGAGAGACAGAGAGAGAAGGGGGATAAGTGGAGGGAGAGAGATGCCTCTTGGTCCCCCTCAGGTCCTCTGGCAGGTTATTCCAGAGGCTGGGGACATAATAACTAAAGGCTGCCTCTCCATGCCTCTTGGTCCTTACTTTGGGATAGTTAAAAGGCCAGTGCCAGAGGACCTGAGGGACCTACTGGGTACATAACTTAAAATCATGTCTGACCTGTATTGGGGTGCACAATCGTGGATTGATTTAAAAACCAATAAAATATTTTATAAATTAATTCTCAAACTCACAGGCAGCCAGTGCAGACCTTAAAACCGGTGTAATGCCTTTCCTCGTCTGGTCTTGGTCAGTACCCCGTGCTGCAGCATTCTGTATGTTTTCCAGTTGACCAATGGCTTTCTCGGGTAGACCAGACAGGAGAGCATTACAATAGTCAAGCATACTATATAAAGCATGGATGAGTTTCTCTGTATCAACCTGAGAGAGAAACGGCCACACCTTATTTATTTTGGTTATTTTGGTCACATTACTAATATGTGATTCAAAAACTTAGTTCAGAATCTAAAACAGTTTTTTTTTTTACCTGGTATTTTGTCTTTATTGCCCGTGAATTCAAATGTGCGGCCAGATTCTTTGTCTTTGCTTTGGCTTCAACAATAAGCACCTCAGTCTTGTCTTGATTTATCAGGAAGAAGTTGTGAGCCATCCAACTATTTAAATCACTAATACAGTCTAATAATTTATCAGTGGAGCTAAAATCCTCCGGTGACACAGAAATGTAAAGTTGTGTATTGTCTGCATAGCAAGGGGTAACATACTGTATATAAACTGAACAGTACTGGACCCAAAATCGAACTTTATGGAACACCGCGTAATGTGTATTTTCTCTGAGGTGTGTCAACTTAAGGTCGCGCTCAAGGTCGCGCACACACACAGACGAATGCACACATGAATACCCGCAGGGTTACACTCCTTCCTTCATTTCTCCCTTTTTCTATTTTCTCTCTCGTCACTCTGACATGTTGACGGCTAACAGGTTCATCTTTGTCAAACCCCTTTACAAGGAGAGGGAGAAGCCAGCAGAGACAGAAAAGTGAGTTAGATAAAACATTTTAGAGAGAATTGGGAGAGCTTTGAGGAATTTGGAGTGAAATGGGGAGGTGGAGAGGGAGGAGAAAAGATGAAGGGGTAAGTTGTTTTTGGAGTATGCATGCTTTCGGGAACGTTTCTCTGCTGTTTACCTGCGAGTTCAAGGTGTGTGTTTGTAAAGCTTTGCAAAGTTTGGCCTCTAAGGTATGGAAGTGCATGCATACTATATTTGAGAGAGAGACAGAGAGACAGAGAGAGAGAGGGGAGAGAGAGAGAGAGAGAGAGACAGAGAGACAGAGAGAGAGATAGACAGAGAGAGAGAGAGAGGGGAAGAGAGAGAGAGACGGAGAGAGAGACTGAGAGACAGAGAGAGAGAGAGAGACAGAGAGAGAGAGAGACAGAGAGAGAGAGAGAGAGAGAGAGAGAGAGAGGGGAAGAGAGAGAGAGAGACAGAGAGAGAGACAGAGAGAGAGAGACAGAGAGAGAGAGAGAGGGGAAGAGAGAGAGAGAGACGGAGAGAGAGACTGAGAGACAGAGAGAGAGACATAGAGAGAGAGAGAGCGAGAGACAGAGAGAGAGAGAGACAGAGAGAGAGAGAGAGAGAGAGAGAGAGAGAGGGGGAAGAGAGAGACAGAGAGACAGAGAGACAGAGGGGAAGAGAGAGAGAGAGACAGAGAGAGACAGAGAGAGAGACAGAGAGAGACAGAGAGAGATGGCAGCACCCGTCTTGAAACTTTGTTTTGAGGACATTTTGTAACGATTTCCTGTCCATAAACAGACTGTGAACAGCTTCATTTAGACCACAGTCCTACTCTTTCATTTTACCTCCTCTCTCTAAGAAACAAAGGCGATGAAACACTAAATCCTAATTTACCACCCTCGTAGGACATCCCTTTTGTAACGATCCCTCCTCATCCCTCCATGCCTCCTCAGACTCCCATCCCTCAGCATCCCTCATTTATCCCTCACATCCCTCTCTGCCTACTCCTCCCCCATCCCTTTCCTCCATCCCTCTCTGCTCTCCTCCCCATCCCTCTATGCCTCCTCCCCATCCCTCTCTCCATCCGCCTCCTCCTCCATCCCTCTTCTCCATCCCTCTCTCTGCCTCTCACTCCCCATCCCTCCATGCCTCTCCACCATCCCTCTTCTCCATCCCTCTGCCTCTCCTCCCCCATCCCTCCTCTCTCCATCCCTCTCTGCCTCTCCCTCTTCATCCCCTATGCCTCACCTCTCTCCCTCATGCCTCTATCCCTCTCTGCCTCTCCTCCCCCATCCTCTCTCCATCCCTCTATGCCTCTCCTCCCCATCCCTCTCTCCGTCCATCATGCCCTCTCCTCCCCAACCCCTCTCTCCATCCCTCTCCTCCTCTCCATCCCTCTCTCCCTCTCTGCTCCTCCCCATCCCTCTCTCCATCCCTCTATGCCTCCCTCCCCATCCCTCTTCCATCCCTCTCTGCCTCTCCTCCCCCATCCCTCTCTGCCTCTCCTCCCCATCCCTCTCTCCATCCCTCTCTGCCTCTCCTCCCCATCCCTCCCTCTCCATCCCTCTCCATCCCTCTCTGCCTCTCCTCCCCATCCCTCCTCCATCCCTCTATGCCTCCTCCCCATCCCTCTACCATATCCCTCTCTGCCAGACCCCCATCCCTCCTCTCCATCCCTCTCCATCCCTCTCTGCCTCTCCCCCTCTCTCCATCCCTCTATGCCCTCTCCTCCCCATCCCTGCCTCCTCTCTCCTACTCCATCCCTCTCTCATCCCTCCCTCTCCATCCCTCTCTCCATCCCTCTCTGCCTCTCCTCCCCATCCCTCCATCCCTCTCTCCATCCCTCCATCCCTCTCTATGCCCTCTCCTCCCCATCCCTCTCTCCATCCCTCTCTGCCTCTCCTCCCCTCCCTCTCTCTGCCTCTCTCCATCCCCTCTCTCCCTCTGCCTCCCCCATCCCTCTCTCTCCATCCCTCCCTCTCTGCCTCTCCTCCCATCCCTCTCCATCCATGCCCTCCCCCATCCCTCCTCCATCCTCCCCATCCCTCTCTCTCCATCCTCTCTCCGTCCCTCTGCCTCTCCTCTCCCCAACCCCTCCTCTCCATCCCCTCATCCCCTTGCTCCATCCCTTATCCCTCTGTCCTCCTCCCATCCCTCTCTCCATCCCTCTATGCCTCTCCTCCCCATCCCTCTCCATCCCTCTCTGCCTCTCCTCCCCCATCCCTCTCTCCATCCCTCTCTGCCTCTCCTCCCCATCCCTCTCTCCATCCCTCTCTCTGCCTCCTCATCCTTCTCCATCCCATCCTCTCTCCATCCCTCTATGCCTCTCCTCCCCCACCATCCCCCTCTCTGCCTCTCCTCCCCATCCCTCTCTCCATCCCTCTATGCCTCTCCTCCCCATCCCTTCATCCCTCTCGCCTCTCCTCCCCATCCCTCTCTGCCTCTCCTCCCCATCCCTCCCTCCATCCCTCTCTGCCTCCCTCTCCCCATCCCTCCCTCTCTGCCTCTCCCCCCATCCCTTCCATCTCCATCCCTCTCTGCCTCTCCTCCCCATCCCTTCTCCATCCCTCTCTCCTCTCCCATCCCCCATCCCTCTCTCCATCCCTCTCCCATGCCTCTCCTCCCCCCATCCCTCTCTCCATCCCTCTCTGCCTCTCCTCCCCCATCCCTCTCTCCATCCCTCTGCCTCCTCTCTCATCCCTCTCCTCCCTCTATGCCTCCCCCAACCCTCTCTCCATCCCTCTCTGCCTCTCCTCCCCATCCTCTCTCCATCCCTCTGCCTATCCTCCCCATCCCTCTCCCCATCCCTCTCGCCTCCTCTCTCCCAACCCTTCCATCCCTCTCTGCCTCTCCTCCCCCATCCCTCCCCATCCCTCTCTGCCTCTCCTTATCCCTCTCCATCCCTCATCCCTCCTCTCATCCCTCTATGCCTCTCCTCCCCATCCCTCTCTCCATCCCTCTGCTCTCTCCATCCCTCTCTCATCCCTCTCTGCCTCTCCTCCCCATCCCTCATCCCTCTCTGCCTATCCTCCCCATCCCTCTTCTCCATCCCTCTCTGCCTCTCCTCCCCCATCCCTCTCCATCCCTCTCTGCCTCTCCATCCCCTCTCCATCCCTCTCTGCCTCTCCCCCATCCTCCCCATCCCTCTCTCCGTCCCTCTATGCTGCCTCTCCTCCCCTCTCCTCCATCCCTCTCTCCATCCCTCTCTGCCTCTCCTCCCCATCCCTCTCTCCATCCCTCTATGCCTCTCCTCCCCATCCCTCCCTCTGCCTCCTCCCCAACCCTCCATCCCTCTCTGCCTCCCTCCATCCCTCTCTCCATCCCTCTCTCCATCCCTGCCTCTCCTCCCCATCCCTCTCTCCATCCCTCTCTGCCTCCTCCCCCATCCCTCTCCCCATCCATCCTCTGCCTCCCTCCTCCATCCCATCCCTCTCCCTTTCTCCATCCCTCTCTCTGCCTCTCCTCCCATCCCTCTCCTCTCCATCCCTCCCTCTGCCTCTCCTCCCCCAACCCTCTCCCCATCCCTCCTCTCTCCATCCCTCTATGCCTATCCTCTCCCTCCCCCATCCCTCTGCCTCTCCCCCATCCCTCTCTGCCTCTCCTCCCCATCCCTCTCGCCTCCTCCTCCCCATCCCTCTCTCCATCCTCTCCTCCCCATCCCTCTCTCATCCCTCCATGCCTCTCCTCCCCCCCTCCCCATCCCTTCTTCCTCCTCCCTCTCTCATCCCTCTCTGCCTCTCCCTCCCCAATCCCTCCCTCTCCATCCCTCTGCTCCCCATCCTCCTCATCCTCTCTCCCCATCCCTCTCTCCATCCCTCATGCCTCTCCCTCCCCATCCCTCTCTCCATCCCTCCTCCTCTCCATCCCTCCCCATCCCTCTCTGCCTCTCCCCCATCCCTCTCTCCATCCCTCTCTGCCTCTCCTCCCCCATCCCCCATCCCTCTCTGCCTCCTCATCCCTCCTCCATCTTCCATCCCTCTCTGCTCTCCTCCCCCATCCCTCTGCCTCTCCATCCCTCTTCTCCTCCTCTTCCCCCATCCCTCTCTCCATCCCTGCCATCTCCTCATCCCTTTCTTCTCCTGTCACTGAGGTACACTGCCTCTCCTCTCCCATCTCCCTCCTCTCCCATACATCCATCCCTCCTCTCCTTCCTCTCCTCTGCTCTCTCACTTGCTCTCCTCCATTTGATTCAGTCAGTCTACTACTTACCTCTCCATCCTCCTCCCCATGTTCCAAACCTCCCCAGCCTGCCCTTTCAGGAAGTACTAGACAGACACAGGCTTTAATAAGGGTCCCCAAAGTGTCGTGACATCACAGCCCAGTGGTTCTGCCTCTCCTCCCTCATGGATTGGCTGTTGAATGTCCCTCTCTGCATCCCCACCTGTATGTCCCACCAGGTGATGATGTTTTCCATTCAGAGGAGACAAAAGGTTGAGTGTTATCCCTCTCTTGAGGGAAGAGAGAGAGGGAACAGAGAGGGAAGAGAGAGAGGGTACAGAGAGGAACAGAGAGGGAAGTGAGAGGAACAGAGAGGGGAATCCCTCTCTGAGAGAGGGAAGACAGAGAGGGAAGGGAGAGGGAAGAGAGAGGGAAGAGACAGAGGGAACAGAGAGAGGGAAGGGAGAAGGAACAGAGAGGGAAGAGAGAGGGGAGAGAGGGAAGAGAGAGGGGGAAGAGAGAGGGAAGAGACAGAGGGAAGAGAGAGGGAAGAGAGAGAGGGAACAGAGAGGGAAGAGAGAGGGAACATCCCTCTCTGAGGGAAGAGAGAGAGAGAACCAGAGAGGAAGAGAGAGGGAAGAGAGAGAGGGAACAGAGAGAAGAGAGGGGGAGAGGGAAGAGAGAGGGAAGAGAGAGAGGGATCCCTCTCAGAGAGGGAACATCCCTCTCTCAGAGAGGGAAGGGAGATGGAAGAGAGAGGGAACAGATAGTGAAGAGAGAGGGGAAGAGAGATCCCTCTCTGAGAGGGAAGAGAGAGGGAAGAGAGAGATCCCTCTAAGAGAGAGGGAGAACAGAGAGGAAGAGAGAGGGAATCCCTCTAGGGAAGAGAGAGGGAAAAGAGAGAGAGGGGAACAGAGAGGGAACAGAGAGGGAAAAGATCCCTCAGAGAGGGAGAGAAGATCCTGGAAGAGAGGGGGAAGAGAGGGGAAGAGGGAAGATCCCTCAGAGAGGAAAGATCCCTCTCTGCCTCTCCCTCAGAGAGGGAAGAGAGAGGGAAGAGGAGATCCCTCTCTGCCTCCTCCTCCCCAGGGAACAGAGAGGGAAGAGAGAGGGGAGAGTCTCGAGGGAAGAGAGATCCAGAGATGGAAGAGAGATCCCTCTCCCTCTCCTCCCCAAAGAGATCCCTCTAACAGAGAGGGAACAGAGAGGGAACATCCCTCTCTCATCCCTCTCTCCTCTCTCCCCCATCCCTCTCTCCATCCCTCTCTGCCTCTCCTCCTCATCCCTCTCTCCAGGGAAGAGAGAGAGGGAACAGAGAGGAAGAGAGGGGAAGAGATAGGGAAGAGAGAGGGAAGAGAGAGAGAGGGAACAGAGAGGGAACAGAGAGGAACAGAGAGGGAAGTCTCTCCATCCCTCAGAGAGGGAAGACAGAGAGGGAAGACAGAGGGAAGATCCCTCTATGAGAGAGAATCCCTCTCCCCATCCCTCTTGAGGGAAGAGAGAGGGCAGAGAGAGAGGGAACAGAGAGGGAAGGGAGAGGGAAGAGAGAGGGAAGAGAGAGGGAACAGGAGAGAGAAGGAACAGAGAGGGAAGAGAGAGAGAGAGAGAACAGACAGAGGGAACCCTCCTCTCTCCCTTGGGAGAGAGAGAGGGAACAGATCCCTCTCTCAGAGAGGGAACAGAGGGGAAGCCTGAGAAGAGAGAGGAACAGATCCCTCTCTCCATCCCTCTCTGCCTCTCCTCCCCATCCCTCTCTCATCCCTCTCTGCTCTCCTCATCAGAGAGGGAACATCCCTCTCTGCCTATCCTCCCCATCCCTCTCTCCATCCCTCTCTGCCTCTCCTCCCCATCCCTCTCTCATCCCTCTCTGCCTCTCCTCCCCATCCCTCTCTCCATCCCCTAGCCTCTCCTCCCCCATCCCTCTCTCCCATCCCTCTCTGCCTCTCCTCCCCATCCCTCTCTCTCATCCCTCTCTGCCCTCTCCTCCCCCAGAGATGGAAGATCCCTCTCTCTCCATCCCTCTCTGCCTCTCCTCCCCCCCATCCCTCTCTCCATCCCTCTCTGCCTCTCCTCCCCATCCCTCTTCATCCCTCTGCCTCTCCTCCCCCATCCATCCCTCTCTGCCTCCCTCCCTCTCCCTCTCCTCATCTCTCTCTGTCACTCATCTCCTCATCCCTTTCTTCTCCTGTCACTGAGGTATTGAATGTGAACACCCCCTTGCTCTCTCTCTGTCTCTCTCTCTGTCTCTCTTCACCACCCCACCACTCTCCCCTTCTCTCTCCATACATTCCAGCCCTTCCGTCCTCCTCTCCTCTCCTCTCCTCTGCTCTCCTCACTTGCTCTCCTCCATTTGATTCAGTCAGTCTACTACTTACCTCTGTTTCCTCCTCCCCATGTTCCAAACCAAACTCCCAGCCTGCCCTTTCAGGAAGTACTAGACAGACACAGGCTTTAATAAGGGTCCCTGTCTGACATCCCCCAGTGGTTCTGCCCCATCCCTCTCATGGATTGGCTGTTGAATGTCACCAAGCTCCCCACATCCCCACCTGTATGTCCCATCCAGGTGATGATCCCTTCATTGATTCATTCAGAGGGGAGACAAAAGGTTGAGTGTTAAGGGAGGATAGTGAGAAGAGATTGAGGGAAGAGAGAGGGAGGGAACAGAGAGGGAAGAGAGGGTACAGAGGGAACAGAGAGGGAAGTGAGAGGGAACAGAGAGGGAAGAGAGAGGGAAGAGAGAGGGAAGAGAGAGGGAAGAGAGAAGAGAGAAGACAGAGAGAGCCTCTCCTCCCAGATAGGGAAGAGAGAGGGAAGAGAGAGGGAACAGAGGAGGGAACAGAAGGAGAGAGGAAGGGAGAAGGAAAGAGAGAGGGAAGAGAGAGGGAAGAGAGATAAAGAGAGAGGGAAGAGAGGGAGAGGAGAGGAAGAGAGAGAGGGAAGAGAGGGAAGGGAGGGAAGAGAGAGGGAACAGAGGGAAGAGAGGGAAGGGAGGAAGAGAGGGAACAGAGAGGGGAACAGAGAGGAAGAAGAGAGGGAAGGAACAGAGAGGGAAGAGAGAGGGAAGAGAGAGGAGAGAACAGAGAGGAAGAGAGAGGGGGAAGAGAGAGGGAAACAGAGAGGGAACAGAGAGGAAGAGAGAGGGAACAGAGAGGAAGGAAGAGAGAGGGAACAGAGAGAGGGAACAGAGATGGAAGAGAGAGGGAAGAGAGAGGGAAGGAATCCCTCTAAGAGAGAGGGAGAGAGAGAGGGAACAGAGAGGGAACAGAGAGGGAAGGAAGAGAGAGGGAAGAGAGAGGGAAGAGAGAGGGAAGGGAGAGAGGGAAGAGAGAGGAAGAGAGAGGGAAGATAGAGAGGAACAGAGAGGAAGAGAGAGGGAAGAGAAGGGAAGAGAGAGAGGGAAGAGAGAGGGAAGAGAGAGAGGGAACAGAGAGGGAACAGAGGGGAAGAGAGAGGGAGAGGGAAGAGAGAGGAGAAAGAGAGAGGGAAGAGAGGGGAACAGAGATGGAAGAGAGAGGGAAGAGAGATAGAGGGGAAGAGAGGAGGAAGGGAAGAGAGAGAGGGAACAGAGAGGGAACAGAGAGGGAACAGAGAGGGAAGAGAGAGGGGGAAGAACAGAGAGGGAAGAGGGAAGAGAGGGAAGAGAGGGAAAGAGAGAGGGAAGAGATGGAAGAGAGAGGGAACAGAGGGGAAGAGAGAGGAAGAGAGAGAGGGAACAGAGAGGGAAGAGAGAGGGAAGAGAGAGAGGGAAGAGAGAGGAAGAGAGAGGGAAGAGAGAGGGAACAGAGAGGGAAGAGAGAGAGAGGAAAGAGATCCCTCTCCTCCATCCCTCAACAGAGAGGGAAGAGAGAGGGAACAGAATGGAAAGAGAGAGGGAAGAGAGAGGGAAGAGGGAGAGAGGGAAGAGAGAGAGGAGAACAGAGAGGGAACAGAGAGGGAACAGAGAGGGAAGTGAGAGGGAAGGAGAGAGGAGACAGAGAGGGAAGAGAGAGAGGAGAAAGAGAGGGAAGAGAGAGGGAAGATTGAGGGAAGAGAGAGGGAAGAGAGAGAGGGAACAGAGAGGGAAGAGAGAGGGAAGAGAGAGAGGGGAACAGAGAGGGAAGAGAGAGAAGAGAGAGGGAGAGAGAGGGAAGAGAGAGGAAGAGAGAGAGAGAAAGAGAGAGGGAAGAGAGAGGGGAACAGAGAGGGAAGTCCCTCTCCAGAGAGGGAAGACAGAGAGAGGAAGAGAGGAGAGGAAGAGAGAGGAGAGAGGGAAGGGAGAGAGAGGGAAGAGAGAGGGGAGGAGGGAACAGAGAGGGAAGGGAGATGGAAGAGAGGGAACAGAGAGGGAAGGGAGAGGGAAGAGAGAAGAGGGGGAAGAGAGAGGGGAACAGAGAGGGAAGAGAGAAGGAACAGAGAGGGAAGAGAGAGGGAAGAGAGAGGGAACAGGGAAGAGAGAGGGAGAGAGAGAGAGAGGGATCCCCTCTCAGACAGAGAGAGGAAACAGAGACAGAGGGAAGAGAGAGGGAACAGAGAGGGAAGAGAGAGGGAAGAGAGAGGGAACAGAGAGGGAACAGAGGGAGATGGAAGAGAGAGGGAACAGATGGAGGGAAGAGAGGGAAGAGAGAGGGAAGAGAGAGGGAAGAGAGGGAAGAGAGAGGGGAAGAGAGAGGGAAGAGAGAGGGAAGAGAGAGGGAACAGAGAGGGAACAGAGAGGGAAGGGAGAGATGGAAGAGAGAGGGAACAGAGAGAGGGAACAGAGAGAGGAAGAGAGGGAAGAGAGAGGAGAACAGAGAGGGAAGAGAGAGGGGGAAGAGAGAGGGAGAAGGAACAGAGAGGGAAGGAGAGAGAGAGGGAAGAGAGAGGGAGGGAAGAGAGAGGGAAGAGAGAGGGAAGAGAGAGGGAGGGAAGAGAGAGAAGAGAGAGGGAAGAGAGAGAGAGAGGGAATAGAGAGGGAACAGAGAGGGAACAGAGAGGGAAGAGAGAGGGAAGAGAGAGAGGGAACAGAGAGGGAAGAGAGAGGGAAGAGAGAGAGGGAACAGAGAGGGAAGAGAGGGGAAGAGAGATAGGGAAGAGAGAGGGAAGAGAGAGAGAGAGAGGGGGAACATAAAGGGAACAGAGAGGGAAGTGAGAGGGAAGAGAGAGAGGGAAGATTGAGGGAAGATTGAGGGAAGGAACAGAGAGGGAAGGGATAGGGAAGAGAGAGGAAGAGAGAGGGAACAGAGAGAGGGAACGGAGAAGGAACAGAGAGGGAAGAAGAGAGAGGGGGAGAGAGAGGGAAGAAGAGAAGAGAGGGAAGAGAACAGAGAGGAAGAGACAGAGGGGGAACAGATATGGAAGGAGATGGAAGAGAGAGGGAACAGATAGTGAAGAGAGAGAGAGGAAGAGAGAAAGGGAACATAGAGGGGAACAGAGATGGAAGAGAGAGGGAAGAGAGAGGGAAGGAAGAGAGGGAATAGAGAGGGAACAGAGAGGGAAGAGAGAGGAAGAGAGAGAGGGAAGAGAGAGAGAGGAAAGAGAGAGAGAGGGAAGAGAGAGGAGAAGAGAGAGGAAAGAGAGAGAGAGGGAAGAGAGAGGGAAGAGAGAGAGGGATCAGAGAGGGAAGAGAGAGGGATCAGAGAGGGAAGAGAGAGGGAAGAGAGAGGGAACAGAGAGAGGGAAGAGAGAGGGAAGAGAGAGAGGGAAGAGAGAGGAAAGAGAGAGGGAAGAGAGAGGGAAGAGAGAACAGTGAGAGAGAGAGAAACAGAGAGGGAACAGAGAGGGAAGGGAGATGGAAGTGAAGAGGGGAACAGAGAGAGGGAACAGAGAGGGAAGAGAGGGAGAGAGGAAGAAGGGAAGAGAGAGAGAACAGAGAGGGAAGGGAAGAGAGGGAAGAGAGAGAGGGAAGAGAGGGAAGGAGGGAGAGAGGGAAGAGAGAGGAAAGAGAGAGAGAGGAAGAGAGAGGGAAGAGAGGGAAGAGAGGGGAAGAGAGGGAAGAGAGGGAAGAGAGATAGGAAGAGAGAGGGGAAGAGAGAGGGAAGAGAGAGAGAGAGAGGGAATAGAGAGGGAACAGAGAGGGAACAGAGAGAGGGAAGTGAGAGGGAAGACAGAGAGGGAAGACAGAGAGGGAAGAGAGAGGGAAGATAGAGAGGGAAGAGAGGGAAGAGAGAGAGGGAAGATTGAGGGAAGAGAGAGGGAAGAGAGAGAGGGAACAGAGAGGGAAGAGAGGGGAAGAGAGATAGGGAAGAGAGAGGGAAGAGAGAGAGAGGGGGAACAGAGAGGGAACAGAGAGGGAAGTGAGAGGGAACAGAGAGGGAAGACAGAGAGGGAAGAGAGATGGAAGAGAGAGGGAAGAGAGAGAGGGAAGAGAGAGAGGGAAGATTGAGGGAAGAGAGAGAGGGAAGATTGAGGGAAGGAACAGAGAGGGAAGGGATAGGGAAGAGAGAGGGAAGAGAGAGGGAACAGAGAGAGGGAACGGAGAAGGAACAGAGAGGGAAGAGAGAGGGGAGAGAGGGAAGAGAGAGAGGGAAGAGAGAGGGAAGAGACAGATTGAAGAGAGAGGGAACAGAGAGGGAAGGGAGATGGAAGAGAGAGAGGGAACAGAGAGGGAAGAGAGAGGGAAGAGAGAGGGAACAGAGAGGGAACAGAGAGGGAAGGGAAATGGAAGTGAGAGGGAACAGAGAGAGGGAACAGAGATGGAAGAGAGAGAGGGAAGAGAGAGAGAGAACAGAGAGGGAAGAGAGAGGGAAGAGAGAGGGGAGAGAGGGAAGAGAGAGGGAAGAGAGAGAGGGAAATGAGAGGGAAGAGAGAGGGAAGAGAGATAGGGAAGAGAGAGGGAAGAGAGAGAGAGGGAACAGAGAGGGAAGAGAGAGGGAAGAGAGAGGGAACAGAGAGGGAAGAGAGAGGGAAGAGAGAGAGGGAACAGAGAGGGAAGAGAGGGGAAGAGAGATAGGGAAGAGAGAGGGAAGAGAGAGAGAGGGGGAACAGAGAGGGAACAGAGAGGGAAGTGAGAGGGAACAGAGAGGGAAGACAGAGAGGGAAGACAGAGAGGGAAGAGAGATGGAAGAGAGGGAAGAGAGAGAGGGAAGATTGAGGGAAGAGAGAGAGGGAAGATTGAGGTAAGGAACAGAGAGGGAAGGGATAGGGAAGAGAGAGGGAAGAGAGAGGGAACAGAGAGAGGGAACGGAGAAGGAACAGAGAGGGAAGAGAGAGGGGAGAGAGGGAAGAGAGAGGGAAGAGACAGAGGGAACAGAGATGGAAGGGAGATGGAAGAGAGAGGGAACAGATAGTGAAGAGAGAGAGGGAAGAGAGAAAGGGAACATAGAGGGAACAGAGATGGAAGAGAGAGGGAAGAGAGAGGGAAGAGAGAGGGAATAGAGAGGGAACAGAGAGGGAAGAGAGAGGGAAGAGAGAGAGGGAAGAGAGAGAGGAAAGAGAGAGAGAGGGAAGAGAGAGGGAAGAGAGAGGAAAGAGAGAGGGAAGAGAGAGGGAAGAGAGAGAGGGAAGAGAGAGGAAAGAGAGAGGGAAGAGAGAGGGAAGAGAGAGAGGGATCAGAGAGGGAAGAGAGAGGGATCAGAGAGGGAAGAGAGAGGGAAGAGAGAGGGAACAGAGAGAGGGAAGAGAGAGGGAAGAGAGAGAGGAAGAGAGAGAGGAAGAGAGAGGAAAGAGAGAGGGAAGAGAGAGGGAAGAGAGAGTGAAGAGAGAGAGGGAACAGAGAAGGAACAGAGAGGGAAGGAGAGATGGAAGTGGGAGAGGAGGGAACAGAGAGAGAACAGAGAGGGAAGAGAGAGAGGGAAGAGAGAGAGAGAAATAGAGAGGAAGAGAGAGGGAGGAGAGAGGGAAGAGAGGGAAGAGAGAGGGAAGAGAGAGAGGGAAATGAGAGGGAAGAGAGAGGGAAGAGAGAGAGGGAAGAGAGAGGGAAGAGAGAGGGAAGGAGGAAGAGAGGGAAGAGAGAGGAACAGAGAGGGAAGGGAGAGAGGGGAAGAGAGGAACAGAGAGGGAGAGGGAAGACAGAGAGGGAAGACAGAGAGGGAAGAGAGAGGGAAGATAGAGAGGGAAGAGAGAGGGAAGGGAAGAGAGAGAGGGAAGAGAGAGGGAAGAGAGAGGAAGAGAGAGAGGGAACAGAGAGGGAAGAGAGAGGGAGAAGAGAGAGAGAACAGAGAGGGAAGGGGGGAAGAGAGATAGGGAAGAGAGAGGGAAGAGAGAGAGGGGGGAACAGAGAGGGAACAGAGAGGAACAGAAGTGAGAGGGAACAGAGAGGGAAGACAGAGAGGGAAGAGATGGAAGAGAGAGGGAAGAGAGAGAGGGAAGAGAGAGGGAAGATTGAGGGAAGAGAGAGAGGGAAGATTGAGGGAAGGAACAGAGAGGGAAGGGATAGGGAAGAGAGAGAAGAGAGAGGGAACAGAGAGAGGGAACGGAGAAGGAACAGAGAGGGAAGAGAGAGGGAGAGAGGGAAGAGAAGAGAGAGAGGGAAGAGAGAGGAAAGAGACAGATTGAAGAGAGAGGGAACAGAGAGGGAAGGGAGATGGAAGAGAGAGGGAACAGAGAGGGAAGAGAGAGGGAAGAGAGAGGGAAGAGAGAGGGAAGAGAGGGAAGGGAAATGGAAGTGGAAGAGAGGGAACAGAGAGAGGGAACAGAGATGGAAGAGAGAGAGGGAAGAGAGAGAGAGAACAGAGAGGGAAGAGAGAGGGAAGAGAGAGGGGAGAGAGGGAAGAGAGAGGGAAGAGAGAGAGGGAACAGAGAGGGAAGAGAGAGGGAAGAGAGATAGGGAAGAGAGAGGGAAGAGAGAGAGAGGGAACAGAGAGGGAAGAGAGAGGGAAGAGAGAGGGAACAGAGAGGGAAGAGAGAGGGAAGAGAGAGAGGGAACAGAGAGGGAAGAGGGAAGAGGGGAAGAGAGATAGGGAAGAGAGAGGGAAGAGAGAGAGAGGGGGAACAGAGAGGGAACAGAGAGAGGAAGAGAGGGAACAGAGAGGGAAGACAGAGAGGGAAGACAGAGAGGGAAGAGAGATGGAAGAGAGGGAAGAGAGAGAGGGAAGATTGAGGGAAGAGAGAGAGGGAAGATTGAGGTAAGGAACAGAGAGGGAAGGGATAGGGAAGAGAGAGGGAAGAGAGAGGGAACAGAGAGAGGGAACGGAGAAGGAACAGAGAGGGAAGAGAGAGGGGAGAGAGGGAAGAGAGAGAGGGAAGAGAGAGGGAAGAGACAGAGGGAACAGAGATGGAAGGGAGATGGAAGAGAGAGGGAACAGATAGTGAAGAGAGAGAGGGAAGAGAGAAAGGGAACATAGAGGGAACAGAGAGGGAAGAGAGAGGGAAGAGAGAGAGGAAAGAGAGAGAGAGGGAAGAGAGAGGGAAGAGAGAGGAAAGAGAGAGGAAAGAGAGAGGGAAGAGAGAGGGAAGAGAGAGAGAAGAGAGAGGAAAGAGAGAGGGAAGAGAGAGGGAAGAGAGAGAGGGATCAGAGAGGGAAGAGAGAGGGATCAGAGAGGGAAGAGAGAGGGAAGAGAGAGGGAACAGAGAGAGGGAAGAGAGAGGGAAGAGAGAGAGGGAAGAGAGAGGGAAGAGAGAGGAAGAGAGAGAGGGAAGAGAGAGGGAAGAGAGAGTGAAGAGAGAGAGGGAACAGAGAAGGAACAGAGAGGGAAGGGAGATGGAAGTGAGAGGGAACAGAGAGAGGGAACAGAGAGGGAAGAGAGAGAGGGAAGAGAGAGAGAGAACAGAGAGGGAAGAGAGAGGGAAGAGAGAGGGAAGAGGGAGGGGAGAGAGGGAAGAGAGAGAGGGAAATGAGAGGGAAGAGAGAGGGAAGAGAGATAGGGAAGAGAGAGGGAAGAGAGAGGGAAGAGAGAGAGAGGGAATAGAGAGGGAACAGAGAGGGAACAGAGAGGGAAGTGAGAGGGAAGACAGAGAGGGAAGACAGAGAGGGAAGAGAGAGGGAAGATAGAGAGGGAAGAGAGGGAAGAGAGAGAGGGAAGATTGAGGGAAGAGAGAGGGAAGAGAGAGAGGGAACAGAGAGGGAAGAGAGAGGGAAGAGAGAGAGGGAACAGAGAGGGAAGAGAGGGGAAGAGAGATAGGGAAGAGAGAGGGAAGAGAGAGAGAGGGGGAACAGAGAGGGAACAGAGAGGGAAGTGAGAGGGAACAGAGAGGGAAGACAGAGAGGGAAGAGAGATGGAAGAGAGAGGGAAGAGAGGGAAGAGAGAGAGGGAAGATTGAGGGAAGAGAGAGAGGGAAGATTGAGGGAAGGAACAGAGAGGGAAGGGATAGGGAAGAGAGAGGGAAGAGAGAGGGAACAGAGAGAGGGAACGGAGAAGGAACAGAGAGGGAAGAGAGAGGGGAGAGAGGGAAGAGAGAGAGGGAAGAGAGAGGGAAGAGACAGAGGGAACAGAGATGGAAGGGAGATGGAAGAGAGAGGGAACAGATAGTGAAGAGAGAGAGGGAAGAGAGAAAGGGAACATAGAGGGAACAGAGATGGAAGAGAGAGGGAAGAGAGAGGGAAGAGAGAGGGAAGAGAGAGGGAATAGAGAGGGAACAGAGAGGGAAGAGAGAGGGAAGAGAGAGGGAAGAGAGAGGGAAGAGAGAGGGGAAGAGAGAGGGAAGAGAGAGAGAGAGGGAAGAGAGAGGGAAGAGAGAGAAGAGAGTGGGAAGAGAGAGGGAAGAGAGAGAGGGATCAGAGAGGGAAGAGAGAGGGATCAGAGAGGGAAGAGAGAGGGAAGAGAGAGGGAACAGAGAGAGGAAGAGAGAGGGAAGAGAGAGAGGGAAGAGAGAGAGGGAAGAGAGAGGAAAGAGAGAGGGAAGAGAGAGGGAAGAGAGAGTGAAGAGAGAGAGGGAACAGAGAGGGAAGAGAGAGGGAAGAGAGGGGAAAGAGAGAGGGAACAGAGAGGGAAGAGAGAAAGGTTACAGAGAGGGAACAGAGAGGGAAGAGATAAGTAAATGTTCCATTCTGAGGAAATGGCTGAAGTACTCTTGAATCAAACATGACTTCTCAAGGCCGAGTGAAGAACACAGAGGTGAAAGAAGAGAGAGAACAACAAGATAAGTGGATGGGTGAAGGAGTGTAGCGTCCTTATAGACCAGCTTCAGAAGACGTTGGATGAAATGTGTTTTTGAGAGCTTAAGGCTCCATTTTTCTGAAAAAGCACATCTCTGTGAGTGAGAATAATATTAACACTGCCATCTACACTGCTCAAAAAAATAAAGGGAACACTAAAATAACACATCCTAGATCTGAATGAATGAAATATTCTTATTAAATATTTTTTTCTTTACATAGTTGAGTGTACTGACAACAAAATCACACAAAAATGGTCAATGGAAATCAAATGTATCAACCCATGGAGGTCTGGATTTGGAGTAACACTCAAAATTAAAGTGGAAAACCACACTACAGGCTGATCCAACTTTGATGTGATGTCCTTAAAACAAGTGAGGCTCAAATGAGGCTCAGTAGTGTGTGTGGCCTCCACGTGCCTGTGTGACCTCCCTACAACGCCTGGGCATGCTCCTGATGAGGTGGCGGATGGTCTCCTGAGGGATCTCCTCCCAGACCTGGACCAAAGCATCCGCCAACTCCTGGACAGTCTGTGGTGCAACGTGGCGTTGGTGGATGAGCGAGACATGATGTCCCAGATGTGCTCAATTGGATTCATGTCTGGGGAACGGGCGGGCAAGTCCATAGCATCAATGCCTTCCTCTTGCAGGAACTGCTGACACACTCCAGCCACATGAGGTCTAGCATTGTCTTGCATTAGGAGGAACCCAGGGCCAACCGCACCTGCATATGGTCTCACAAGGGGTCTGAGGATCTCATCTTGGTACCTAATGGCAGTCAGGCTACATCTGGCGAGCACATGGAGGGCTGTGTGGCCCCCCAAAGAAATGCCACCCCACACCATGACTGACCCACCGTCAAACCGGTCATGCTGGAGGATGTTGCAGGCAGCAGAACGTTCTCCACGGCGTCTCCAGACTCTGTCAAGTCTGTCACATGTGCTCAGTGTGAACCTGATTTCATCCGTGAAGAGCACAGGGCGCCAGTGACGAATTTGCCAATCTTGGTGTTCTCTGGCAAATGCCAAAAGTCCTGCACGGTGTTGGGCTGTAAGCACAACCCCCACCTGTGGACGTTGGGCCCTCATACCACCCTCATGGAGTCTGTTTCTGACCGTTTGAGCAGACACATGCACATTTGTGGCCTGCTGGAGGTCATTTTGCAGGGCTCTGGCAGTGCTCCTCCTGCTCCTCCTTGCACAAAGGCGGAAGTAGTGGTCCTGCTTCTGGGTTGTTGCCCTCCTACGGCCTCCTCCACGTCTCCTGATGTACTGTCCTGTCTCCTGGTAGCGCCTCCATGCTCTGGACACTACGCTGACAGACACAGCAAACCTTCATGCCACAGCTCGCATTGATGTGCCATCCTGGATGAGCTGCACTACCTGAGCCCCTTGTGTGGGTTGTAAACTCCGTCTCATGCTACCACTAGAGTGAAAGCACCGCCAGCATTCAAAAGTGACCAAAACATCAGCCAGGAAGCATAGGAACTGAGAAGTGGTCTGTGGTCACCACCTGCAGAACCACTCCTTTATTGGGGGTGTCTTGCTAATTGCCTATAATTTCCACCTGCTGTCTATTCCATTTGCACAACAGCATGTGACATTTATTGTCAATAAGTGTTGCTTCCTAAGTGGACAGTTTGATTTCACAGAAGTGTGATTGTCTTGGGATTACATTGTGTTCCCTTAATTGTTTTGAGCAGTGTATATTGGTGAGAAAGTTATCTACCATCTATATTGATGAGAAAGTTATCTACCATCGATATTGATGAGAATGGTAGTTAAGTCACCACTTTCTCACCAATATAGATGGTAGACATCTGCAGGCAGTCTCAGGGTCAGGGCAGGCAGAGGTCAATAATCCAGGTTGGTGGGACAAGGTACAGGACGGCAGGCAGTGTCAGGGTCTGGGTCAGGGTCAGGGGCAGGGGCAGGATTTGGGTCAGGATCTGGGTCAGGGTCAGGGTCAGGGTCAGGGTTAGGTTCAGGGCAGCGTCAGGGTCAGGGTCAGGGTCAGGGTCAGGTTCAGGGTCAGGGTCAGGTTCAGGGGAAATGGTCAAAACCAGGAAAATAGGAACTAGAAAACAAACAGGGGCAAGGGGAAAACCTGCTGGTACGCTTGACGAACAAAACGAACTGGAAACAAGGGGAAAACCTGCTGGAGACAAACACAAGGACATGTGAAACGCTGTGACAGTGAACAAAACTCTGAACTGGAAACAGACAAACGGAGAACACAAGTATAAATACACAGGGGATAATGAGGGGAGATGGGAGATGCCTGCAGGGGGGTGGAGACAAACACAAGGACATGTGAAACAGATCAGGGTGTGACAGTGACATACTTCTACAACTATTTGACTCTGGTGTTGTCTATTGGACGTTTGCTGTAAAAAATGTGGAGGTTTGGGTTGCTGTTCTGCTGGTCTGGCCATCTCTCTTTCTATCCACAGTTAGAGCTGGGAATAGAAATCGGTGTAACGACCCCAGGCCATCGAAAGCTGCAGATTAGCCAGACAACATCTACATAATTAATTCATGAGTGTGTGTGTCCACTACTAATCAATCTGTCCATACTCTTTCTGACGGAGTATGTACTATGGATGAGACTCTGTCTGGCAGAGTATGTACTATGGATGAGACTCTGTCTGGCAGAGTATGTACTATGGATGTGAGACTCTGTCTGGCAGAGTATGTATGGATGAGACTAGAGTATGTACTATGGATGAGACTGTCTGGCAGAGTATGTACTATGGATGAGACTCTGTCTGGCAGAGTATGTACTATGGATGAGACTCTGTCTGGCAGAGTATGTACTATGGATGAGACTGTCTGGCAGAGTATGTACTATGGATGAGACTGTCTGGCAGAGTATGTACTATGGATGAGACACTGTCTAGCAGAGTATGTACTATGGATGAGACTCTGTCTGGCAGAGTATGTACTATGGATGGGACTCTGTCTGGCAGAGTATGTACTATGGATGAGACTCTGTTGAGTATGCACTATGGATGAGACACTGTCTGGCAGAGTATGTACTATGGATGAGACTCTGTCTGGCAGAGTATGTACTATGGATGAGACTCTGTCTGGCAGAGTATGTACTATGGATGAGACTCTGTCTGGCAGAGTATGTACTATGGATGAGACTCTTTCTGACAGAGTATGTCCTATGGATGAGACTCTGTCTGGCAGAGTATGTACTATGGATGAGACTCTGACTATGGATGAGACTGTCTGGCAGAGTATGTACTATGGATGAGACTCTGTCTGGCAGAGTATGTACTATGGATGAGACTCTGTCTGGCAGAGTATGTACTATGGATGAGACTCTGTCTGACAGAGTATGTACTATGGATGAGACTCTGTCTGGCAGAGTATGTACTATGGATGAGACTCTGTCTGGCAGAGTATGTACTATGGATGAGACTCTGTCTGGCAGAGTATGTACTATGGATGAGACTCTGTCTGGCAGAGTATGTCTGGCAGAGTATGTACTATGGATGAGACTCTGTCTGGCAGAGTATGTACTATGGATGAGACTCTGTCTGGCAGAGTATGTACTATGGATGAGACTGTCTGATAGAGTATGCACTATGGATGAGACACTGTCTAGCAGAGTATGTACTATGGATGACTCTGTCTGGCACTATGGATGAGACTGTCTGGCAGAGTATGCACTATGGATGAGACTGTCTGATGGAGTATGTACTATGGATGAGACTCTGTCTGGCAGAGTATGTACTATGGATGAGACTCTGTCTGGCAGAGTATGTACTATGGATGGGACTCTGTCTGGCAGAGTATGTACTATGGATGTCTGTCTGCAGGATGAGACTATGTACTATGGATGGGACTCTGTCTGGCAGAGTATGTACTATGGATGAGACTGTCTGATAGAGTATGCACTATGGATGAGACACTGTCTAGCAGAGTATGTACTATGGATGAGACTCTGTCTGGCAGAGTATGTACTATGGATGGGACTCTGTCTGGCAGAGTATGTACTATGGATGAGACTGTCTGAGAGTATGTACTATGGATGAGACTCTGTCTGGCAGAGTATGTACTAGAGTATGTATGTCATATGGATGAGACTCTGTCTGATAGAGTATGCACTATGGATGAGACTCTGTCTGGCAGATTATGTACTATGGATGAGGACAGTCACTAGCCCAGATGCCAGTAGTGGCATAGTGTGAGACCACACAGTCTATCAATTAGCCCTGGATGAGAAAGTTGTTCTGTATAGAGAACATTGAAAGAATACATGGCATTTCATTGAATTTATTTGGTTAAAAACATAAACAGCAAGATAAAAAAATGTGTTTTTAAAAATGGTCCAGGGCACAGGGAGACGTACGTAGCAGGTTTCCCGTGGGGTTTCAGTTTAGTGTATGTGTGTGTATGTGTGTGTGTGTCCATATGTGTGTCTATATGTGTGTGTGTGTCTATATGTGTGTGTGTGTCTATATGTGTGTGTGTGACTATATGTGTGTGTGTGTATATATGTGTGTGTGTATATATATGTGTGTGTGTGTGTGTGTGTGTGCGTGCGTGCGTGCGTGCGTGCGTGCGTGCGTGCATGCTTGCGTGCGCGCGTGCGTGTGTGTGTGTGTCTATATGTGTTTCTGTCTATATGTGTGTGTATGTGTGTGTGTATTTGCCTGCATGTGTGGGTGTATATGTGTGTTGGTGGATATGTGTGTATATGTATGTATGTGTGTATTTGCCTGTGTGTTTGTGTCTATGTGCGTGTGTGTACATGTGTGTTTGTATCTATATGTGTGTGTGTGTGTATATACTGTATGTGTGGGTGTGTATGTATATATGTATGTATGTGTGTATTTGTCTGCATGTGTGTTTATGTGTGTGTGTATATGTGTGTTTGTGTCTATATATGTTTGTGAATGTATATGTGTGTGTTTGTATGTATATGTCTGTATATGTATGTGTGTATGTGTGTGTGTGTGTGTCACGCCCTGGCCTTAGTTATCTTTATTTTCTTTATTATTTTGGTTAGGTCAGGGTGTGACATGGGGGATTTGTGTGATTTTTCCCTGGTCTAGGGGTTTTGTATGTTTATGGGTGTGTTTTCTGGGTCTAGGTGTTTATGTAAGTCTATGGTTGCCTTGATTGGTTCTCAGTTTGAGGCAGGTGTTTATCGTTGTCTCTGATTGGGAACCATATTTAGGAAGCCATGTTCTTTGGGTATTTTGTGAGTGTTTGTTTCCTGTCTTTGTGTTCTCTGCACCAAATAGGACTGTGTGTGGTTTTTGCCACGTTTGTTGTTTTTGTAATTGTGTTCA